>NC_086104.1:102182914-102482914 GCF_963921235.1 Mobula hypostoma
AAGAAAAATGTCGTGAACAACTTCAACCTTTGTACATGGCATTCATTGACCTCACCAAAGCCTTTAACTCGGTATCAAGGGAACTCCTATGGGATGTCCTATCCACCTATGGATGCCCTGAAAAGTACATTCGAATCCTGAGACTCCTCTACGATGGCATGCTTGCCACAGTCATGGTCAGCAACAGTAACTGTGAGTCTTTTCAAGTTAGATCAGGAGTAAAATAGGGATGCGTGATTGCCCCAACTTTGTTCACCATCTTCATTGTGACAATCGTCCACATTATCAAGGATGACCTCCCCCCAGGAATCGAAATTGTCTACAGAACAGATGGCAGACTTTTCAATCTTGCCCATTTCAAATCCAAAACGAAGACATCCATGAGTTCCCTCATCGAGTTCCAATATGCAGATGACAACAGTGTTGTAGATCTTTCAGAAAACTACCTACAACAGATTCTGACTGCCTTCAACTGTGCATACACAAAACTTGGACTTACCATCAATTCCAAGAAGACTCAGATCATCTATCAACCGTCACCAATTGAGACAAATCGGATAGAACCATCATTTTAACTTGGCGAAACAACCCTGGAAAACATAGACCACTTTCCGTATCTTGGAAGTCACCTCTCCTCCGATGTCGACCTTAATGACGAGATCCAACATCGTCTTAAATGCGCTGGAACAGCTTTTGGACATCTCCAAACAAGAGTCTTTCATGATCATGACATCCGAACAGACACCAAAATGTTAGTGTACAAAGCAGTGGTGATCCCAACGCTCCTGTATGCATCAGAAACCTGGACAACATACTGACATTTGAAGGCACTTGAAAAGTTCCATCAACGCTGTCTTCAAAACATCTTAAATATCAGCTGGGAAGATAGAAGAACCAATGTCAGTGTGCAAAATGAAGCAAAAACAACAAGCATTGAAGCCTACATCATCAGGAACCAACTAAGGTGGAGCGGTCATGTTGTTCGGATGAAAGACGAACGTCTGCCGAAACAAATCTACTCTCAGCTTAAAGAAGGCAAACGTAAAAGAGGCGGATAACAGAAGAGACTCAAAGATGTCTTAAAAGCCAACATGAAGAAATGTAACATCGACATCAACAATTGGGAAACCAATGCCAAGGACAGGAAACTCTGGCAAGCCATCATCCGAGAAGGAACAGCAACTTTTGAAGCCAACAGATGTGCAGAATTAGAAGAAAAGAGAAGAAAATGGAAAGAGAGGCAGCAACAACCAAAGCCGGATCTGCCATCTGGAACTACGTGTCCTGAATGCGGAAGAACTTTCAAAGTCAAGATTGGACTCATAAGCCACTTGAGAGCCCATAAGTAGATCAACAGAACGAAGACCATCATCCTCGACCTCGAGGGATAGCCACGACGATGCAGTACATTTCTTATTGTATTATAATTTCTTATTTCTAATTTAGTAATTTTGCATTATTTTGTGATTTCTTAATGTATATACACAGCAGCACAGTAGTGTAGTGATGAACACAATGCTTTACAGTATCAGCAACTCGGGTTCAATTCCTGCCCCTTTCTGTGTGGAGTTTGCTTGTTCTCCCTTTGAATCCGTGGGTTTCCTCTGGGTGCTCCTGTTTCCCCCCACATTACAGAGACATACCAGTTAGTAGGTTAATTGGTCATTGTCCCATGATTAGGTTAGGTTTTAAGTCGTGAGTTGCTGGGCATCGCGGCTCGAAGGGCTCGAAGGGCTGGAAGGGCTGATTCTGCATTGTCAATCAATAAATAAATAAATACAGCGTATATACACTGTATATAAAATAAATAAGGAGTGCAAAAGGACAGCAAAACTAGTGAGCTAGTGTTCATGGGTTGGGTTATTGTTCGTTCAGCGGAGGTGAAGAAGCTGTTCCTAAAATGTTGAGGATCACAGTGTCACAATGAGGTAGGTTTGGAAATCAAAACGTCATCTTTAGCATCTGAGAGGTCCATTCAAGAGTCTGATAACAATGGGATGTGTGGCGCGTAGCCAAGTGGTTAGGGCATTGGACTGGCGTTCTGAAGGTCGTGGGTTCGAGCCTTGGCCGAGGCAGCATGTGTGTCCCTGAGCAAGGCACTTAACCACTCAATGCTCCAGTCTACCCAGATGAGAATGGGTCCCGACAGAATGCTGGGGGTTAACCTCCCGATAGACTGGCGTCCTATCCGGAGGGGGGAGAGTTCCGTACTCTCAGTCACTTCACACAACGGAAACCGGTATAAAGCACCGGCCTGATGGGCTCGTGACAGACTTTAAAATAACAATGGG
The DNA here is from genome assembly GCF_963921235.1 of Mobula hypostoma. Classification (NCBI taxonomy): domain Eukaryota; kingdom Metazoa; phylum Chordata; class Chondrichthyes; order Myliobatiformes; family Myliobatidae; genus Mobula; species Mobula hypostoma. The sequence goes on from NC_086104.1 coordinate 102,185,206, forward strand.
GTAGCAGGGGTCCTTCAGCCTGGTGGTGCATTTGCCTTGTGGGACAGTGGAGAAGCGAGAATGACTGGAGTAGGAGGGGGCTATGATGGCCTAGGAATTTTTGTCTCCCTCACCCTTCCGGAAGTATATTCCATCCTCATCATCAACAGAGCAGTAGGTTTTCACAACTGCAGTACAGTACAATGTTAGCTACGATTATGTCACCAATACAGTGGGGGTACAATAGCATTAAGGTTAAATCACAGGACCAGGGGCACCACAGTAGCACAGTGGTTAGTGCGCTGTTTTACAGTGCCGGCTGTACAATCGCAGTTCAATTCCTGCCGCAGTCTGTTAGGAATTTCTATGTCCTCCCTGTTACCATATGAGTTTGATCTGGGTGCTGCAGTTTGCTCACGTATTCCAAAGCTGTACAGTTAAGGTTAGGGTTGTGAAGCTGCAGGGATGCTATTTTAACATTGGAAGCATGGTGACCTTTGCAGTAGACCAGCACAATCCTTGCTGATTTTATTTGAAGCAAAATGATACATTTCACTGTAAAAATTGATGTATATGTGACAAATAAAGCTAATCTTTATATTTTAGAATACAAAGGACTGGATTTCTGATCACAAGTGGTATGTTTGAATCCCACAACAATAAATAAGGAATTTAAATTCAAGAAATTAAAAAGTCTAAAATTTGTAAAGGTCCAGGGTAGTGTGGCCAAGCGGTCTAAAGAAGTGGATTTAGTCTCCATCCTCTGTGGGGACGAGGGTTTGATTCTCATTACTGACACGCTTTGAGCTTCCAGATTTTCTGGCAGCATGACATTCTAGTGGTTAGAATAGCGCCTGCCACCTGGGTTCAATTCCACCCTGTAGGTAAGGTGGTTGTACATTCTTCCCATAACCACGTGGACTTCCTCCCACATTCCTGAAACATACAGGTTAGTAGAGTAATTGGCCACACGGGTACAATCGGGCAGCATGGGCTCGTTGGGCCAGCAGGGCCGGTTACATGCTGTATCTCTAAATAATAAACACAAATAAAATGAGAAAATAGTATCGACAAGAGGGCCAAAAGAATTTTACCATTATTACCTCTATGATTGATCTTTAACCACTTCTTCAATTCAAAGGCAATTAGGGAGGTTTAAAATATCACTCACAAACCTCTGACTCGGGGCAAGAATGCCATCAACTGTCATAACCTGGATGTCTTTCAAAATCAAACAAAGAGTTCCTTCTGCAAATGGGGAGAACTTCAATAAATGCAGAGAGTTTCCAGTGGAATGGAAATGAGTTGCTACTTGGAGGAGAAATTAGTCCCTTGTATTGGTATAATTAAGGGATGAGCCAGGACTCTGCCAAAAGGTGCTGAGGTTTAAACCTGGAAACGCCAAATCAAATCTCGGTAGAATGGTTTTGGCAGTCAACTAGCCTGGCCCATAATTCCATTGTGGCAGACTACAAAACGTTGTTATAAAATGACTCACAGCAGCACCAAATAAATAAAGAGCTGATTGTTATAGAAAAGAAACACCTGGTTCATTTAATGTCCTTTTGGGAAAGGAATCGACTGACTCAACTGATCTTGTACATTGTGTGCTTGACTTTAACTGCCCTCTGAAGTGATGGAGCACATTATCCTTTTATACACAGTAATTATGGACAGTCAATAAATATTATCCACAATTATTATTGTAAGCATGTTCAAATTCTTGTTTTTACTTCAGAGAAGGCAGAGACCACTTTATTTCAAGTGGGTTATTATGTCCTTACAGTAGTAAATAATGCATTTTTGAGATAATTCATTGCTGTACTTATTAAAATTCCTATATTGCAACTTTCACAAGATCTACTAATTGCTGGCAACATATTTCTTCGACAGGCTTCTACTTCCACTCAGATAGAGAAGGGAGTCAAGATGGACTCTTGATCTCAACACAAGGGATTTTGCTGATACTAAAAATCTAGAGTAGCTCACACACACACACAAAGTACTGGAGGAACTCAGCAAATCAGATAGCATCTATGGAGAGGAATAAAGAGTCAACGTTTCTGGCCAAGACCCTACATCAGGACCTGACTCATAATTGCTCTCCATAGTTGCTGCAGATCTGCTGACTGACTCTTGACCTCACCATCACCCTCATTAGGATTTTGAACCTTATTCTTTACCTGAATTGCACCTCTTCAAACTCTGCTAAGTTGTATTCTGCATTCTGTTGTTGTTTTACCTCAATGCACTGTGCAATGAATTGATCTGTATGAACAGTATGCACTGTATTTCGGAACCTATGACAATAATAAACCATTTCCAATTCAAGCCTATTCAAGAGACACACCATCTCAGAGAAAGCTGATCAATTCAACTGAGAATTCCTTACACTGAGGTCTTATCTGCTGCTTCAGATGGAACTTCAAAACACTTTGGTAATATTCTGAAGGAAGGGAGGTATTTCTATTAGCATTTTAAAAACAAATTACCTGGTTGTTCGAGTGATTTTTGGGGTTAGCATATGTAGCAAATAACTTTAACTGACTTCAGCAACCAATCTTCAGATCTGAATATGCATTGTAGATTAAATTTAAATGCAGGTCAGAACAGTAAAATGTAGACCAGACAGACCAAGAACAGGCACTTAACTAATTGCTTACATATGCACAAACCTAATCAACATCCCATTATATGGATACAACAGTAATGTGATGGTGGGAAGTTCCATCCATTTATAGTTCAAAAGAAGCATTGTAAATATAAAGCTGTTTGAATACTCGTTAATTTTTATTTGATCTTTAGTTCTCTCTCTCTCTCCCCCCCCCTCCCCTCTTCCCTCTCCCTCCCATGACGATATATCAGCTTATTTGTGATGTTTGGTCAAATAAAGAGACTGCCTCATAACTACCAGTACTTCTCTCCAGTGACTTCACCCACGCAACACCACTGGTTATTGTCACATTATTGTTGGAAGGGACTTGCTGAGTAATCATTGGCTGCACATCTCCTGAGTGAATATTCTCCCAAAAGGGATGTAAAGCGCTATGGGAACATGTAGAGAGAACATGTAAAGTGCTACTTTAATGAAAGATTTTCTTTTAATCAATTCCAAATTCCCTGTTATCCTCAACTGAGATATATATTGGTGATCCTTTGTATAGCTATTCTCATTCCTGGAACTGCTCACCAAATGCATATTGAGAGTATATCTGTCTGCTAGCCATTGGCAGCAGGACCTCAAAAAGTAAACGGTGGGCAATAAACACTGTTGTAGCTGTGTCTGTAAACTATGAATGCATTAAAAATATAGGTGCCCAAGAGATAGAAAGAAAAGGTCTGTTTCTCTATGGCTGAACATTCACTGGCAGACAGTTAACAGCATAAGTACACCCAGTGGCCATTTTATTATGTACGGTGCCTATAAAAAGCATTCAATACCACCCCCACCTCTGCCCCGCCCAACAGAAGTTTACACATTTTATTGTTTTACAACATTGACTCTTTCCTGTCAAAGTGAAAGCAGATCTCTACAAAGTGTTCAAAATTAATTGCAAATATAAACCAGAAAATAATCAATTACTTAAGTATTCACCCACTTCAAGTCAGTTTTAGTGGATGCATCTTTGGCAGCAATTACAGCCTTTAGTCTGTGTGGATAGGTCTCCATCAGTTTTGCACATCTGAACACTGCAATTTTCCCCATTCTTCTTTACAAAACCGCTCAAGCTCTGTCAGATTGCAAAGGGATCTTGAGTGAATAGCCCAAGGACAGTCACAAATTCTCAATTGGATTGAGGTCTGGACTCTGATTTGGCCACTCCAGGACATTAACTTTGTTGTTTTTAAGTCATTCCTGTGTTGCTTTGGCTTTCATGCTTGAGGTTATTGTCTTGCCGGAAAACAAATCTTCTCCCAAGTTGCAGTTCTCTTGCAGGCTGCATCAAGTTGTACTCCAGGATTTCCCTGTATTTTGCTGCATTCATTTTACCCTCTGCCTTCACAAGTCTTTCAGGGCCTGCTGCAGTGAAGCATCCCCACTGGATTATGCAGCCACCACCATGCTTCACAGTAGGGATGGTGTGTTTTTTTGATGATGTACAATGTTTGACTTATGCCAAACATAGCATTTAGTCTGATGGCCCAAAAGCTCAATCTTGGTTTCATCAGACATAGAGCCTTATTCCAACTGACTTCAGAGTCTCCCACATGACTCTGGCAAACTCTTGCTGAGATTTCATGTGGGTTTTTTTCAACAGTGACTTTCTCTTCGCCACTCTCCCATAAAGCTGCAACTGGTGAAGCACCCAGGCAACAGCTGTTGTATGGGCAGTCTCTCCCATCTCAGCTACTGAAGCTTGTAACTCCTCCAGAGTTGTCATAGGTCTCTTGGTGGCCTCCCTCACTAGTCCCCTTCTTACACAGTCACTCAGTTTTTGATGACAGTCTGCTCTAGGCAGATTTACAGCTGTACCATATTCTTTCCATTTCTTGATGACTGAGTTAACTGTGCCCCAAGGGATATTCAGGGATTTGAAAAATTTCTTATATCCATCTCCTGACTTGTGTTTTTCAATAACCTATTCACGGAGTTGCTTGGAGTGATCCTTTGTCTTCATGGTGTAATTTTTGCCAGGATACTGATTCACCCGCAGTTGGACCTTCAGATACAGGTGTATCCTTACTACGATAATTGAACCACCTTGACCGCACACAGGTCTCCAAAAACAGATCTCCATTTAACTAATTATGTGACTTCTAAAACCATTTGGAGTCATCAGTGATGATTTGGTGTGTCATATTAAAGGGGGTGAATACCTGTGCAATCAATTATCTTGTGTTTTATATTTGTAATTAATTTAGATCACTTTGTAGAGATCTGTTTTCACTTTGATATGAAAGAGACTTTTTCTGTTGATCAGTGTCAAAAAAGCCAAATTAAATTCACTGTGATTCAATGTTGTAAAACAATAAAACATGAAAACTTCCAAGGGCGGGGGGAGTGAATACTTTCTTTGGACACTATACCTCTTGTACCTAAAAAAGTGTATGTATGTTTGTGGTCTTCTACTGTTGTAGCTCATCCACTTCAAGGTTCAATGTATTGTGTATTCACAGATACTCTTCTGCACACCACTGTTGTAAATTGTGGATATCTGCATTACTGTCACTTTCCAGTCAGCTTGAACCAGTGTGGCCATTCTCCTCTGACCCCTTTCATTTTTGCCCACAGACCTGCTGCTCACTAGATGTGTTTTGCTTTTAGCACCATTCTCTGTAAACTCTAGAAATTGTTGTGTGTGGAAATCCCAGGAGATAGCAGTTTCTGAGATATTCAAACCACCCCATCTGTCACCAAAAATCATTCCACAGTCAAAGTCACTTAAAACACATTTCCTCTCCATTCTGATGTTTGGTCTGACCAGCAACTAAAGCTCTTGACCATGTCTGCATGATTTTATGCACTGAAGTACTGCCACATGATTAGCTGATTAGATATTTGCATTAACAAGCAGGTGTAGCCACATTTTACTCTGAGAGGAAGGAAAAACCTTTTGAACAGTTTCCAAAATACTGAGTCAAAAGTTACATCAGTGACCATTTTTCTCGTGATCCTGAAACATTTTCCATGTAACCATCAGATAGGAATACATTGATCTCCAATGTGCAACATGACTGCTTGTCCGCTCGTGCATTAAAAAAAGAACTCATAACTACTAAAATATTCCAGTAACTGCAATATAAACATTTGATTTTGGCTTTCCACATGCAGAGTTAAAACCAATCTTGTTTGCATTATATTAATTCATGTCTTGCTTATGAAGTAAAAATCTGAATGTTTCTCAAGTAAAGTCTAAATTTTAATTATTTTTCCAAACAATAACAGAGATGATCCAATTTCAGCATATTTAATCACACTTCGTATTCTATTGCAGAAACTATTTTTTATGTAGGAATGAATGCTATAAATTTCCAATGGGAATGGGATAGATTTCTTTGCTCCACACTGAGGATTAGTTCCAATGGACCCAAGATTGGATCTGTACAGCACGTAAATGCCATTATGAAGAGAGCATAGCAATGCCCCTACTTCCTAAGAAGTTTGCAAAGACACAGCATGACTTTTAAAACTTTGCCCAACTTCTACGGATGTGCAGTGGAGAGCATATTGACTGGTTGCATCATGGCCTGGTGTGGAAACACCATAATTCCCTTGTACGGAAAAGCCTATAAAAAGTAGTGGATACAACCCAGTCCATCACAAGTAAAGCCCTCCCCACCACTGAGCAGATCTACACAGAGTGCTGTCACAGGAAAGCAGCATCCATCATCAAATCCCCACTATCCAGACACTCTCTTCTCGCCATTGCCATCAGGAAGAAGGTACAGGAGCCTCAGGATCCATACCAACAGCTTCAGGAGAAGTTATTACCCTTCAACCATCAGGCTTTTTAACCAGAGGGGATAATTTCACTCAACTTCACTCTTTCCATCACTGAACTGTTCCCACAACCTATGGACTCAATTTCAAGAAGTCGTCATCTCATGTTCTTGCTATCTATTGCTTGCTTATTTATTTAATTATGTATTATTTTAATTTGTATTTGCACAGTTTGTTGCCTTTTGCACTTTGGTTATTTGTCCTGATGGGTGTGGTCTTTCATTGATTTGATTGTGTTTCTTGGATTGACTGTGAATGCCTGCAAGAAAATGAATCTCATTGCTGTACATGGTGACCTATATGTACTCCAGTAATAAATTCAACTGAAGTTTTTGAACGTTGAATCTAAAAGAAAAACACTCAATACTTTATTTTTTGTCTTTTAATTATCTCAGGCCTGGGTGTGGAGAGCTTTAGCACTTCATGAATTTGGGAGTTGCTTAATTTAAAATCTGAGGGAAATGGGGATGAAAATAGGGATTTCTTTCCAGGAGGATCAACTGCATTGTTTTCGATAGTGAAAGACTGGAATATCCCCTTGTGTTGTCAAATGGTGATGTAAATGCCACAAACAGCTGTAATGGATTTCTAAGACCATTGCAATATTAATAGGCAGTTTGGGCATTAAGCACAGAAAAAAGTGATATGATTCAATATTTATTAGTGACAAAAGCTTATTAGAAAACAGGTATTACAACTCTTTGGTGTTTACATCATCCCCTCCAGATAATTCCTCCTATGAACTCCATTAAATTCATATGTTTATTTCTGCTAAAATAATTGATGGAAATGCCATAATACTTGTGGGTGTGCTTTTATTATACAGCTGTACAACCAGCTGTGCTATAAAAACACAAACATCTTTTCAATAAAAATGGTCCCAGCTATGAATTTCTTTCACAGTAAGTGGTAACAGCGTAATTTTGTCAGTGGACAGTAGGAACAAACACTTATACCTGGATTGGACTGAAGTCAGAAGACTTGATGTAAAGAAGAGAGCAATCACTGCTGACTATGATACTGCATTAGTGTTAAGATGCCTTGATTCTGACTATTTGGTGTATAATTACCACTGATTCACATGGATTTTGAACTCAGGTAAATTGCGATAACAACATCAATTTGAATTTATAAAGCACCTTCCACAGGATATGTGGGAGATGCTATTTGCAAGTTGGTAGATGAAATTCTGGTCACCTACCTACAGGTAAAATTGAAAGAGTGTAGAGAAAATGTACAAGGATTTTGCCAAGACTTGAGGATCTGGGTTATAGGGAAAGACTGAAGAGGTTTCTCAATGGAGTATGGAAGAATGAGGGGAGATTTGATAGAGGTATTCAAAACAATGAAGGGTATAGATAGGATAAATGCAAACAGGTTTTTTTCCCGCTGAGGCTGGGAGAGACTGGAACTAGAGATCATAGGCTAAGGTAAAAGGTGAGATATTTAGGAGGAATGTCTTCACTCAGAAGGTGGTGAGAATGTGGATCGAGCTGCCAGCTGAAATGGTAAATCCAGCTCTGACTGAAACATTTAAGAGAGGTTTAGACAGGTATATGGATGGGAGGGGAATGGAGGACTATGGTTCAGGTGCAGGTTGATGGGACTAGTCAGAATAACATTTTGGCATGGACAAGATGAACTGAAGGCTCTTTTTCTGTGTTGTAGTGCTCTCTGACTCTAAGAATGTTTTATATTCTTAAAACTTAACCCTCTTACCTAACAAGAGTTTATTAATCTCTGCCCTAAATACAGCCAATGAATTTAATCCAGACAAGTGCAAGGTGATGCTCTTTGTTAGGTCAACTAGGGACGGGACATACGCAATAAGTTTGGAGTGCTAAGGAATATCAGTGAATAGTGGGACTTGAGGTTCCAATCTATAGTTCCCCAAACAGGTCGGCAGGGTGGTAAAGGAGGCAAGTGGCATTGCTTACTTCCATAGATCAGGGGATAGAATATACGAAGTAGCCGTCATAACTTTACAGAACACTGATTAGACAGTAGTGGAGCATTGTGTGCAGTTCTGCTTGCCAAAACTCAGCCTGAATTTAGTCAGAGAGTCATAGACTTACAGCATGGAAACATACCCTTCCACACTGACTGTGATGCCTATCTATGATAATCCCATGTTCCTGTATTTGGGTCACATCCTTTTATTCCTTTCCTAGCAATGTACCGATCCAAATGTTCTTTAAACACTGATTTTACTTGTCTCAACTACCTCCTCCAACAACTTATTCCATATTCTGGGGGGGACAGCTTACCCGGGGGAAGCGACAGCGGCCGTGCCTCCGGCACAGAGTCTGGCCCTGTAGCTCAGAAGGGTAGGGCAAGGAAGAGGAGGGCAGTTGTGATAGGGGACTCGATAGTAAGGGGGTCAGATAGGCGATTCTGTGGACGCAGTCCAGAGACCTGGATGGTAGTTTGCCTCCCTGGTGCCAGGGTCCGGGATATTTCTGATCGTGTCCAAGATATCCTGAAGTGGGAGGGTGAGGAGCCAGAGGTCGTGGTACATATAGGTACCAATGACATAGGTAGGAAAAGGGATGAGGTCCTGAAGGGAGAATATAGGGAGCTAGGAAGGGAGTTGAGAAAAAGGACCGCAAAGGTAGTAATCTCGGGATTACTGCCTGTGCCACGCGACAGTGAGAGTAGGAATGCGATGAGGTGGAGGATAAATGCGTGGCTGAGGGATTGGAGCAGGGGGCAGGGATTCAAGTTTTTGGATCATTGGGACCTCTTTTGGCGCAGGCGTGACCTGTACAAAAAGGACGGGTTACACTTGAATCCTAGGGGGACCAATATCCTGGCAGGGAGATTAGCGGGGGCTACTGAGGTGACTTTAAACTAGAATGGTTGGGGGGTGGGAATCAAATTAAAGAGGCTAGGCGTGAGGAGGTTAGTTCATAACAGGGGGATAGGAACCAGTGCAGAGAGACAGAGGGGTGTAAAGTGAGGGTAGAAGCAAAAAGTACTAAGGAGAAAAGTAAAAGTGGCAGGCCGACAAATCCAGGGCAAGCATTAAAAAGGGCCACTTTTCAGCATAATTGTATAAGGGCTAAGAGAGTTGTAAAAGAGCGCCTGAAGGCTTTGTGTGTCAATGCAAGGAGCATTCGTAATAAGGTGGATGAATTGAAAGTGCAGATTGTTATTAATGATTATGATATAGTTGGGATCACAGAGACATGGCTCCAGGGTGACCAGGGATGGGAGCTCAACGTTCAGGGATATTCAATATTCAGGAGGGATAGACATGAAGGAAGGGGAGGTGGGGTGGCGTTGCTGGTTAAAGAAGAGATTAACGCAATAGAAAGGAAGGACATAAGCCGGGAAGATGTGGAATCGATATGGGTAAAGCTGCGTAACACTAAGGGGCAGAAGATGCTGGTGGGGGTTGTGTACAGGCCACCTAACAGTAGTAGTGAGGTTGGAGATGGTATTAAACAGGAAATTAGAAATGTGTGCAATAAAGGAACAGCAGTTATAATGGGTGACTTCAATCTACATGTAGATTGGGTGAACCAAATTGGTAAAGGTGCTGAGGAAGAGGATTTCTTGGAATGTATGCGGGATGGTTTTTTGAACCAACATGTCGAGGAACCAACTAGAGAGCAGGCTATTCTGGACTGGGTTTTGAGCAATGAGGAAGGGTTAATTAGCGATCTTGTCGTGAGAGGCCCCTTGGGTAAGAGTGACCATAATATGGTGGAATTCTTCATTAAGATGGAGAGTGACATAGTTAATTCAGAAACAAAGGTTCTGAACTTAAAGAGGGGTAACTTTCAAGGTATGAGATGTGAATTAGCTAAGATAGACTGGCAAATGACACTTAAAGGATTGACGGTGGATATGCAATGGCAAGCATTTAAAGGTTGCATGGATGAACTACAACAATTGTTCATCCCAGTTTGGCAAAAGAATAAATCAAGGAAGGTAGCGCACCCGTGGCTGACAAGAGAAATTAGGGATAGTATCAATTCCAAAGAAGAAGCATACAAATTAGCCAGAGAAAGTGGCTCACCTGAGGACTGGGAGAAATTCAGAGTTCAGCAGAGGAGGACAAAGGGCTTAATTAGGAAGGGGAAAAAAGATTATGAGAGAAAACTGGCAGGGAACATAAAAACGGACTGTAAAAGCTTTTATAGATATGTAAAAAGGAAAAGACTGGTAAAGACAAATGTAGGTCCCCTGCAGACAGAAACAGGTGAATTGATTATGGGGAGCAAGGACATGGCAGACCAATTGAATAATTACTTTGGTTCTGTCTTCACTAAGGAGGACATAAATAATCTTCCAGAAATAGTAGGGGACAGAGGGTCCAGTGAGATGGAGGAACTGAGCGAAATACATGTTAGTAGGGAAGTGGTGTTAGGTAAATTGAAGGGATTGAAGGCAGATAAATCCCCAGGGCCAGATGGTCTGCATCCTAGAGTGCTTAAGGAAGTAGCCCAAGAAATAGTGGATGCATTAGTGATAATTTTTCAAAATTCGTTAGATTCTGGACTAGTTCCTGAGGATTGGAGGGTGGCTAATGTAACCCCACTTTTTAAAAAAGGAGGGAGAGAGAAACCGGGGAATTATAGACCGGTTAGCCTAACGTCGGTGGTGGGGAAACTGCTGGAGTCAGTTATCAAGGATGTGATAACAGCACATTTGGAAAGCGGTGAAATCATCGGACAAAGTCAGCATGGATTTGTGAAAGGAAAATCATGTCTGACGAATCTCATAGAATGTTTTGAGGATGTAACTAATAAGTGGATAGGGGAGAACCAGTGGATGTGGTATATTTGGATTTTCAAAAGGCTTTTGACAAGGTCCCACACAGGAGATTAGTGTGCAAACTTAAAACACACGGTTTTGGGGGTAAGGTATTGGTGTGGGTGGAGAATTGGTTAGCAGACAGGAAGCAAAGAGTGGGAATAAACGGGACCTTTTCAGAATGGCAGGCGGTGACTAGTGGGGTATCGCAAGGCTCAGTGCTGGGACCCCAGTTGTTTACAATATATATTAATGACTTGGATGAGGGAATTGAATGCAGCATCTCCAAGTTTGCAGATGACACGAAGCTGGGTGGCAGTGTTAGCTGTGAGGAGGATGCTAAGAGGATGCAGGGTGACTTGGATAGGTTGGGTGAGTGGGCAAATTCATGGCAGATGCAATTTAATGTGGATAAATGTGAAGTTATCCACTTTGGTGGCAAAAATAGGAAAACAGATTATTATCTTAATGGTGGCCGATTAGGAAAAGGGGAGGTGCAACGAGACCTGGGTGTCATTATACACCAGTCATTGAAAGTGGGCATGCAGGTACAGCAGGCGGTGAAAAAGGCGAATGGTATGCTGGCGTTTATAGCGAGAGGATTCGAGTACAGGAGCAGGGAGGTACTACTGCAGTTGTACAAGGCCTTGGTGAGACCACACCTGGAGTATTGTGTGCAGTTTTGGTCCCCTAATCTGAGGAAAGACATCCTTGCCATAGAGGGAGTACAAAGAAGGTTCACCAGATTGATTCCTGGGATGGCAGGACTTTCATATGAAGAAAGACTGGATGAACTGGGCTTGTACTCGTTGGAATTTAGAAGATTGAGGGGGGATCTGATTGAAACGTATAAAATCCTAAAGGGATTGGACAGGCTAGATGCAGGAAGATTGTTCCCGATGTTGGGGAAGTCCAGAACAAGGGGCCACAGTTTGAGGGTAGAGGGGAAGCCTTTTAGGACCGAGATTAGGAAAAACTTCTTCACACAGAGAGTGGTGAATCTGTGGAATTCTCTGCCACAGGAAACTGTTGAGGCCAGTTCATTGGCTATATTTAAGAGGGAGTTAGATATGGCCCTTGTGGCTACGGGGGTCAGGGGGTATGGAGGGAAGGCTGGGGTGGGGTTCTGAGTTGGATGATCAGCCATGATCATAATAAATGGCGGTGCAGGCTCAAAGGGCCGAATGGCCTACTCCTGCACCTATCTTCTATGTTTCTATGTTTCTATACTGTACCTACCACCCTCTATGTGAAAAACCTGCCCCCCAAATCTCCTTAAACATTACCCCTCTGACCTGAACCCTGTGTCATCTAGCTTTAGTCTCCATTACTCCTGAAATAAAGGCTATGTTCCCACCAATTGTTTTTAAACAATCATTGCTCTGAGCAGGAAATTTCTACACGGCCTGAAAACTGCGCGGCACTTTAAATGTTTTTTTTTCTGCACCCTTCCCAGCATTACAGTCTGTGATGACCAGAACTGCACATGATATTCCAAGTGTGGCTTAACCAAAGTCTTGAGCATTGCAAATTCTTATACACAAGGTGGTAAGCAAGCCAGATGCCTTCTTCACTGCCCTATTGACCTGTGTTGTCATTTTCAAGAGAGCTATGAATTTGGACCCCAATGGAAAGGAAATCCCACGACCAGGTAATTCAGGATTTGGTATAAACCAAACAAGGATAAAAGACTAAGGGATTTAATCATACCAGCATATGGAAATTGTCTTCATATCTATACTATTTTAACAGAGTTGCACAGAGGAACTTTAATGTAAATTCACCAATGCATGAAATATGACAGATAAGAATCTACTGTACAGTTTTATAAAGGGAAATCATATTTGACAAATTATTATGAGAGTTCTTTGGGCATGAACCAACAGGTCAGATAAAAGAGAAGCTGTCATAAGGCATTCCTTAGTGTCCAACATCACAGCAACAAAACAGGAGCTGGAGATAGTACATTACGATGGACTCAGTGGGTCAATCAGCATCTTTGGTGTGTGCACAGTGGGGGAGAGATGGTAAAGTATTGAGGAAAAGTTATTCAAAGTTGGCAGAGAAGAACTTCTTCACAGCTGGCAAAGACTGATGTGGGATTGGCTAACTAGGCAGGATATCTGGTTAGGATAACTTTGAATTGGGAAGGTGTACTGCCTCAGCCACTTGCAATTTATATTAATGGCATATAGAGGAATGACAATACAGCAGACAACTTTGTTTGTAATGCAAAGATAGGAGGGAAACAGATTTGTGAAAATTACACAATTTGGTTGCAGGGGGCTATCGAAAAGATTCTGAGTTCAGTTCATTTTCTCCATCATCCAGGTTCATTCCAACTTCCTACCATGGTTAGCAGGAAATACGGATGCAGTGTTTTCTTTAAGGGGAAAGTGTTTCTTTTAAAGCAAAGAATTGTATATTTCTCCCCTGATGTATGCAGCAGATGTATTTTGGAATATGTATGTGTATTGCATAAAGTGCCTAGCATCACTTTATGGACATACAGTCTACGTATATAAGCTATCTTTTGTCTTAATATTTATTGTGCTTTTTTATTACTGTGCTCTTTATCGTATAGTTTTGTTTGGTGCTGCATCGAATTCAGAGTAACAATTTTTTTTTCTCCTTTACACTTATGGAAATGACAGAAAACAATCTTGAATCTTGAAACTTTAAGTACTGATTTTCAGAAGTAAAGTTCAACATGCCTACGATATTGTACGTATAACACATTCAGCCCCTAACTCCTTCAAAGCATCCTGTATTACAAGAAAAAAGCAAAGAGAGACAAACAGTAAAACATAACAGAGCCATTCATTCTCAAAATATAATTTTAACGTGATTCCATCCCATCATATCTCATTCAAGCACTTGTTTCCCAGGAATTAGATTCTGGACGAGTTCCTGAGGATTGGAGGGTGGCTAATGTAACCCCACTTTTTAAAAAAGGAAAGAGAGAGGAATTATAGACTGGTTAGCCTAACGTCGGTGGTGGGGAAACTGCTGGAGTCAGTTATCAAAGATGTGATAACAGCACATTTGGAAAGCGGTGAAATCATCGGACAAAGTCAACATGGATTTGTGAAAGGAAAATCATGTCTGACGAATCTCATAGAATTTTTTAAGGATGTAACTACTAGAGTGGATAGGGGAGAACCAGTGGATGTGGTATATTTGGATTTTCAAAAGGCTTTTGACAAGGTCCCACACAGGAGATTAGTGTGCAAACTTAAAGCACACGGTATTGGGGGTAAGGTATTGATGTGGATGAAGAATTGGTTAGCAGACAGGAAGCAAAGAGTGGGAATAAACGGGACCTTTTCAAAATGGCAGGCAGTGATTAGTGGGGTACCGCAAGGCTCGGTGCTGGGACCCCAGTTGTTTACAATATATATTAATGACTTGGATGAGGGAATTAAATGCAGCATCTCCAAGTTTGCGGATGACACGAAGCTGGGCGGCAGTGTTAGCTGTGAGGAGGATGCTAAGAGGATGCAGGGTGACTTGGATAGGTTGGGTGAGTGGGCAAATTCATGGCAGATGCAATTTAATGTGGATAAATGTGAAGTTATCCACTTTGGTGGCAAAAATAGGAAAACAGATTATTATCTGAATGGTGGCCGATTAGGAAAAGGGCAGGTGCAACGAGACCTGGATGTCATTATACACCAGTCATTGAAAGTGGGCATGCAGGTACAGCAGGCGGTGAAAAAGGCGAATGGTATGCTGGCATTTATAGCGAGAGGATTCGAGTACGGGAGCAGGGAGGTACTACTGCAGTTGTACAAGGCCTTGGTGAGACCACACCTGGAGTATTGTGTGCAGTTTTGGTCCCCTAATCTGAGGAAAGACATCCTTGCCATAGAGGGAGTACAAAGAAGGTTCACCAGATTGATTCCTGGGATGGCAGGACTTTCATATGCAGAAAGACTGGATGAACTGGGCTTGTACTCGTTGGAATTTAGAAGATTGAGGGGGGATCTGATTGAAACATATAAAATCCTAAAGGGATTGGACAGGCTAGATGCAGGAAGATTGTTCCCGATGTTGGGGAAGTCCAGAACGAGGGGTCACAGTTTGAGGATAGAGGGGAAGCCTTTTAGGACCGAGATTAGGAAAAACTTCTTCACACAGAGAGTGGTGAATCTGTGGAATTCTCTGCCACAGGAAACAGTTGAGGCCAGTTCATTGGCTATATTTAAGAGGGAGTTAGATATGGCCCTTGTGGCTACGGGGATCAGAGGGTATGGAGGGAAGGCTGGTGCAGGGTTCTGAGTTGGATGATCAGCCATGATCATAATAAATGGCGGTGCAGGCTCAAAGGGCCGAACGGCCTACTCCTGCACCTATTTTCTATGTTTCTATGTTTCTATGAATTCATCCCAGAGTCTAAGTAACCAATAATATGCCTAAAATAAAATAAAATAAATTACACAAAGTAAAGGTCACTTCAGACTAGGTAACATATTCCAAAATAGCCGGCAGATGATTGTAAAGAAACCAAGAACGTAAGGGTGATCCAGCCAGCAGACAAGTCCCCTCTGGGACAATGTCTATGGAAAGCCAAAAAGAGAATCCTAACTGCGTGATAGGCATTAAATCAAATGCACATAGAATCTAGAAAAAAACAACAAGGAGTCATGAGGGAAAATAAAAAAGGAAAATCCAAATAAAAAGTAACTATAAAGACATTGGTGTTATTTATTTGCCAGATATCCAACCATTTGTAACTCAGACCATAAAAGAGTTTATGGCAGAAAGAGGATTGCATGCCAATCTCTCTACCTGAGGGTATAGAGAGGGATGGTGGACCGATCTCTCTGCCTGAGGCAGAGACAGGGATTGTGTGCTGATCTCTCTAGCTGAGGTACAGAGAAGGATTGTGTGTCGATCTCTCTATCTGAGGCAGAGAGGGGGATTGTATGCTGACCTCTCTCCCTGAGGCAGACAGGGGGATTGTGTGCTGACCTCTCTCCCTGAGGCAGACAGGGGGATTGTGTGCTGATCTCTCTACCTGAGGCAGAGAGAGGGATTGTGTGCTGATCTCTCTACCCGAGAGCATAGAGAAGGATTGTGTGTTGATCTCTCTACCTGAGGTACAGAGAGGGGGATTGTGTGTCGATCTCTCTGCCTCAGGCAAGAGGGGGATTGTGTGTCAATCTCTCAACCTGAGGTACAGAGAGGGATTGTGTGCTGACCTCTCTACCTGAGGCAGAGAGAGTGACTTTTTGCCAATCTCTCTACCTGAGATGAAAGGGCACGGGTAAATCCATCCCAATTTGTACTGAAAACATGTAAAATGAAGGCCAATAGCATGTCAGCAAAAGGCAGTATTAGAAGTGCAAACATGAAGGAATGTGAATAGTTTGCTGCACGCGATAGTTGACACATGTATATCATATTGTGGAAAGCTTTGCTTGATATCCTTTACAGACCCTATGCCTTGGTACCCCATTTAAGTCAGTGCAGGTGACTCGAAGGTTGGGCATGTCGTGGGCAGTGTAGAAGGTTGCCTTAGGTTACAATGGGACACTGTCAGGTCAAGTCAAGTCAAGCTTATTGTCATTTAACTCTATAGATGTATAATGTCAAACATGACAGCGCTTCTCTGGACCAGGGTGTAAAGCACAGTCGTACACGTAACACACATGTAACACACACTAACTTAGGAAAGTAAGAATTAAATCTGCAAATGAATTACACATAAATAAACAAAGTAAAGTGTATAAATTAAATATTGTAGGGCACAGTACAAATTTTCCAGTGACACTTAGTATACAATGCGGCAGGGAGTTCAGAAGCCTAATGACCTGAGGGAAGAAGCTGTTTCCCCTCCTGACTATTCTTGTCTTTATGCATTGCAGTCTCCTGCCTGATGGTAGAAGGTCAAAGAGCGTGCTGGATGAATGGGTTGGATCTTTGATAATACTAAAGGCCCTGCGTATACAGCGCTCCTGATAAGTGTCCCCGATGGATGTTAGGGAGACCCCTATGATCCTCTCAGCCGTTCTCACAGTCCTTTGTAAGGACTTCTGGTCCAGTACTCTGCTGCTCCCAGACCAGGTGGAGATGCAGCTTGTCAGAACGCTCTCAATGGTGCTCCTGTAAAATTCAGTTAAGATGGGGGGAAGGGGGTTCTGTGTGCAGGATTCCCTAAAGGTTAACTTGCAGATTGAGTCGATTGTGAGGAGGGTAAATGCCATGTTAGAATTCATTTCGAGAGGAGTGAGAATCAGGTTTAATACCACTGGCATATGTCATGAAATTTGTTGTTTGCAGTAGCAGTACATTTCAATATGTAATAATGACAAATCCTACAAAAGTATATATAAAAAATTAAATTTAGTAAGTAGTGCAAAAAGAGAGCCAGAAGATAGTGAGATTGTGTTCATGAGCTCATTATCCATTCAGAAATCTGATGTCAGAGGGGAAGAAGCTGCTCCTGGAACATAGAGTGTGTGTCTTCAGGCTGCTGTACATCCTCCTTGATGCTAGCAATGAAAAGAGGGCATGTCCTGGGTGACGAGTGTCCTCAGTGATGGATGCCACCTTTTTAAGGCATCACTTTAAGAAGATGTCTTCCCGATGCTGGGGAGGCTAGTGCCTATGATAGAGCTGGCTGAGATTCAACATTCTTCAGCTTTTTTCAATCCTGTACAGTGGCCTCTCAATACCAGACACTGAGGCAATCAGTTAGAATGCTCTCCACAGTACATCTGTGGAAATGTGCCAGAGTCTTTGGTGACATACCAAGACTCCTCAAACTCCAAATAAATATAGCCACTGTTGTACCTTCTTTGTAATTGCATCAATATGTTGTGCCCAGGATAGATCTTCAGAGATACTGACTAGAAGATAAGAGCAAAGATGCAATACTGAGGCTTTACAAGCCATTGGTTGGATCATACTTGAAGTATTCTGAGTGGTTTTGGGCCCCTTATCTAAGAAAAAAAGTACTAGCACTGGAGAGGAGGTTCATGAGAATGATTCTGGCAATGAATATACGAGGAGCGTTTGATGGCTCTGGGAGTGTACTCACTGGGGTTTAGAAGAATGAGGGGGGGCCTCACTGAAACCTTTCAAATACTGGAAGGCCTAGATAGAGTGGACATGGGGTATTCCAGGACCAGAGGGCTCAGCCTCAGAATAGAATTACAATGTGGAGGAACAATTTCGTTGATAGGGTGGTTATGGAAGTTGTCCTGTCCAAGACCGAAAGAAGCTTCAGAAGATCGTGAACACGGTGCAGCACATCACAGAAACCAATCTTCCATCCTTGGACTCACTTTACACCGCACGCTGTCAGAGTAGTGCTGCCAGGATAATCAAGGACACGACCCACCCAGCCAACAGACTTTTTGTCCTTCTTCCCTCCGGGAGAAGGTTCAGGAGCTTGGAGACTCATACAGCCAGATTTGGGAACAGCTTCTTTCCAACTATGATAAGACTGCTGAACAGATCCTGACCCGGATCTGGGCCATACCCTCCAAATATCCAGACCTGCCGCTCATTTTTTTTGCACTACCTTATTTCCCATTTTTCTATTTTCTATTTATGATTTATCATTTAAATTTTTAATATTTACTAATTTTAACTATTTTTAATATTTTTAATATTTAATATTTGTAATCCAGGGAGTGTGAAGCGCAGATTCAAATATCGCTGTGATGATTGTACGTTCTAGTACTAATTGTTTGGCGACAATAAAGTATAAAGTATTAAGAAGGCGTATGGTGTGTTGGCCTTTTATTAGTTAGAGGTTTGAGTTAAACGCTGCAGTTCTATAAAACTCTAGTTAGACAACACTTGGAGTATTGCGTTCACCTGTGGTCCTGTCATTATAGGAAGGATGTAGAGGCTTTAGCGAGATTGTTGGGGAGATTTACCAGGATGCTTCCTCGATTAGAACAGAGATGAGAAGATATTTCATGAGACAAGGTATTGAATCTGTGAAATTCATTGCCATAGATGACCATGGAGGCTAAATATACCTGTGGGTATATTTAATGTGGAGGTTGATAGGTTGTTGATTAGTAAAGATTTCAAAGGTCAAAGGTAGGAGAATGGGAAAAAATAAATCAGCAATGATCAAGTGGTGGAACAGATTCAATGGGCTGAATGACCTAATTCTGCTCCTGTGTCTTATCATCTAAATCAACAAGACACAGGGAGAGTGGAAGGGTCAGGGAAGGGGAATATTGAAGGGAGAGGAAAGCGGAGTAGATTCATGAGAGGCTAAGGAGGGGAGGGTGTAAAACCCACAATAACTAGTTGCTCTTTATACATACGGCTAACCAGATAAAACTACACCATTTAGCACCGAAAGAAACAAATGCTCTGTAAAAGACCCGCAACATTAACTCTTCTTTCTGTTCCTCACTGACTGCGCTAGCCTCCAGTTTAATGTCAGCAAACACAGATACATAAGAACCGATCACATCTCTTTCAACAGACACTGCCTGACCTGCTGAGTACTTTCCAATGTTTTCTGTTCTTATTTCAGATTTTCAGCTCCTGCAATTTTCTTGTTTCTAATTTTTATTGCACATTTAGAGTCATATAGGCATTGAGACATGGAGTCCTACAACTTCCATCACGTTAAGCATGTTGGTTTTCAGAGAAATAGAAGTGCTCACCTGGCACTTGCACAGCCTGCAGACTTGCCTAGCCCTACCTTGCCCTTCAGGCAGGGGAATAGGCTTGGGGAAGTGGAGGCATTGAAGACAATCTAGTGCAACAATCTTTCGCTCAATGTCAACAAAACCAAAGAGCTAGCCATTGACTTCAGAGTGGGAGGCAGTACAGATGCTCCTGTCTACACCAATGGTGTTGAGATTGAGAGCATTGACAGCTTCACATTCCTAAAAGCAAACATCAGCAATAGCCTGTCTTGGTCCAATCACTCAGGAGGCCAAAGAAACTTGTCATATCCCCATCAACTCTTACTAATTTTTATCAATGAACCATAGAAAACATTCCATCTGGATGCATAAAAGCAGGGTATGGCAACTGCTCTTCAAGTGACTGCAAAAAACTGCAGAGTTGCATACGTAGCTCTGCATATTACAGAAACCAGCCTCCCTTCCATGGACTCTATCTAAACTTCTCGCTGCCTTAGTAAAGCATCCGGTATAACCGAAGACCCCACCCGCTCCAGGTATTCTCTCTTCTCCCCTCTTTCATCGGGCAGACGATACAAAAGCCTGAAAGTACGTACCAGCAGACTTGAGAACAGTTTCTTCCCTCTGTTATCAGACTATTGAACACAACTCTTGTGCGATAACATCTACTCTTGGCTTCACAATCTCCCTCACTATTATCGTGCACTTTATAGTTTCCTGCATTGCACTCTTTCAATGCCATTTACACTTTATTCTGCATTGTTATTGCATTCCCTTAATTCTCCCTCAATGCACTGTGTAATGATTTGATCTTTATGAACAGAATGCAATCAGGTTTTTCACCATGTCTTGGTACATGTGACAATAATACGTCAATACCAATGGCAAGTGGGGTGTTTCACCTCCTCAGCAAATGGAAGTCCTACATCGATGAGGGAAGGAGTACACCATTTCCAACTGGCACTTCTTTCACCATTTCCACTTATGGACAAATCTATTGACCCATATTGACCTCACCGGTCACTGCAGAACCTGGAGTGGGGGCCAGCCACCATTCACTCAGAAAGACTGCCACAGAGAAGATGATATGGGGCTGAAGCAAATTTGTTTTGTTGACATTGAGGGGAAGTTTGTTGTCATGATACCACATCACTAAGCTCTCTCTTTCTCCTGTACCCATGGTTATTTGAGGTACAACCCAGCAGGTGATATCATCTGAAAACTCGTAGTTGAGTAAGACCAGAATCTGGCCGCACAGTCATGAGTGATCAGGGAGTCAAGTAGGGGTCTAAGGAGGCTGGGTGTACAGGGAGTAGAGTTGGGCCAGATGGGGATGAGTGAACAGTGAATAGAGTCAGAGTCTGAGGCTCTGAGAGTACAAGGTGTAGAGTAGGTGCCTGAGAATTATGGTTAGGGAGTAAACTTGGGGTTTGAAGGGGCTGAGTGGATAGGAGTAGAGTTGGATTCTGAGGGTCTGAGTGTACAGGGAGTAGAGGAGGGTCTGAGGGTCTGAGTGTACAGGGAGTAGAGTGAGAGTCTGAGGGTCTGAGTGTACAGGGAGTAGAGTAGGGTCTGAGGGTCTGAGTGTACAGGGAGTAGAGGAGGGTCTGAGGGTCTGAGTGTACAGGGAGTAGAGTAGTGTCTGAAGGTCTGAGTGTACAGGGAGTAGAGGAGGGTCTGAGGGTCTGAGTGTACAGGGGTAAAGTAGGGGTTTGAGGGTCTGAGTGTACAGGGGTAGAGTAGGGTCTGAGGGTCTGAGTGTACAGGGGTAGAGTAGGGTCTGAGGGTCTGAGTGTACAGGGGTAGAGTAGGGTCTGAGGGTCTGAGTGTATAGAGAGTAGAGGAGGGTCTGAGGGTCTGAGTGTACAGGGAGTAGAGAAGGCATTTGAGGGGGTGAGTGCGTAGGGAGTAGACTGAGGGGTCTGAGGGTCTGAGTGTACAGGGGTAGAGTAGGGTCTGAGGGTACAGGGAGTAGAGGAGGGTCTGAGGGTCTGAGTGTATAGAGAGTAGAGGAGGGTCTGAGGGTCTGAGTGTACAGGGAGTAGAGAAGGCATTTGAGGGGGTGAGTGCGTAGGGAGTAGACTGAGGGGTCTGAGGGTTTGAGTGTACAGGGGTAGAGTAGGGTCTGAGGGTACAGGGAGTAGAGGAGGGTCTGAGGGTCTGAGTGTATAGAGAGTAGAGGAGGGTCTGAGGGTCTGAGTGTACAGGGAGTAGAGAAGGCATTTGAGGGGGTGAGTGCGTAGGGAGTAGACTGAGGGGTCTGAGGGTCTGAGTGTACAGGGGTAGAGTAGGGTTTGAGGGTACAGGGAGTAGAGGAGGGCCTGAGGGTCTGAGTGTCCAGGGAGTAGAGGAGGGTCTGAGTGTACAGGGGAAGAGTAGGGTCTGAGGGTACAGGGAGTAGAGTGAGGGGTCTGAGGGGCCTGAGTGTCTGAGTGGATGCATATCTCACGGTCAATGCCAGCATTTATTGTCTGTCCGAGTTCCCCCAGACTGAGAGCTATGGAAAGTGGCAGGTTTCCCAGCAGAAGAGAAGGGCAATCTCTTTCCCTCAAAGGCATGAATAACCCAGCTGGTTTGTTAAAATAATCCTGTAATTCGATGTTACCTCTACTGATAATGGATTGTTAATTGCTTGAATTGGACTGCATGGTAGTGCAGCGGTTAGCATAATGCTGGTACAGTACCAGTGACCTCTGTTCAGGTACATCACTGTCTGTAAAGGGTTTGTTCATTCTCTCCATGATCATGTGGGCTTCTCCCAAGTGCTCCAGTTTCCTCCCACAGTCAAAACATATACGGTTTAGTTGGTGAAAGATTAAAGATAATCTTTATTTGTCACAGGTACATCGAAGCACACAGCGAAATGTGCTGTTTTGCGTTAAATCATAGCTGCAAGGATTTTGTTGGGCAGCCTGCAACATCCATCTGGCGCCAAAATGACAGGCCCACAACACAAATCCTTTGGAACGTGGGAAAGACCAGAGCACCCTGAGGAAACCCATGGTCACAAGGAGAACATACAAACTCCTTTCAGACAGCAGCGGAAATTGAACTCAGGTCTTACATCAAGGACAGAGAGACAGAAAGGTGCCGGAAAAGGGCCAGTAACATCATAAAGGATCCCACCCACCCTGCTCATGAACTATTTGTCCCACTCCCATCAGGGACGAGGCTATATAGCATCCATGCCAGGACCACCAGACTCAACAACAGTTTTCTTTCCCCAAGAGGTAAGGCTGATCAACACCTCCAGCCACTAACCCACCCTCCACCACCACTACTATGTCATTTCCTGTCAGTCACCTTATGTATAGATACTCCTGTGCCTAGCATCACTTTATAGACATACAATCAATCTATGTAAACAAGCTGTTTTATGTATTTATATTTATTGTGTTTTTTATTATTGTGTTTCTTGTCTTGTTTTGTGTTTTTGTGTTACATCAAATCTGGAGTAACAATGATGTTATTCTCCTTTACACTTGAGTACTGGAAATTACATTAAACAACCTTGAAACTTGAGGAGCAAAGTAAGACTCTTGATATAAAGTGAACTGGGACTGACTTATAGGAGAGACCAGTCATGCTCAGGTTGGTTTAAAGCCAAGTGCAGGCCTGACTGACCATGTGAAACAGCTAATATATATATCATCTCTTTCACCCTAACAGCCTGGTTGTCACTGCCTGAATGAGAAAGGCTCACAAAGAGTCTTCAAAATGGCCCTCAAGACATTTACTTCAACTGCAGGATTTTTCTGAAAATCATTATGATATTCCAATCAACAATATATGATCTCAATTCCAATCCTTTAGCCTCCCAATGTGTTAGAACTAAGCACCTTTTATTTGTGTTACAGAGATAGTATTTCCAACCATATTCATCTCAGTTAACCACAATCGCTGCAAGACATGATCTCACTAACAAACCACCTCCTCCGTCTGGTTTTCCTTGAATGTAGTTAGTGGTACAGTTCAACCCCAAGAGTGTGCTGTATAGGAAACTACCTTCAGTACAGTTGAGCTAAGACACAGGCCTCTACAAGTTTGCTTTGTAATAAAGTCATAGAACACTACAGCACAGAAACAGGCCATTTGGCCCATCTCGGCTATGCTGAACCATTAATCTGCCTAGCCCCATTGACCTGCTCTCAGACCTTAGCCATTACACAGATTACATTACATAGCCAGACATCAGACATAGTAATGTCTGTAATGTAACGACACCCTCATGATCACTGGTTCCTTTCCACAACAGGCAGCAGAGAAAAAAGTGGGGATCATTTCAACTCAGTTTTAAATTAGATTAGATTAGATTGATTTATTTATCACATGCACATGGAAATCTGCAGTGAATTGCATCATTTGTGTTAACAACTATTCCAATCTGAGAATGTGCTGGGGGATGCATGCCTACGTGTCACCACAGTCTAGTGCCAACCCAGAATTGCCACAATGCTCATCAGATCAACATGGAGCCAACACAGCACAAAGAACAACAGTGAACAGTAAAAACGAACCACACACACACACACCCCTCCAACCCCAGCCCTAGGAACAGGCCACTTCTAGGCCTCTAGATCATATCACCGGACTTGCAGACATCAGGCTTTTGACCTCCAGACTCGCTGATTTAGAAACTGGTATTTGATTGAAATCACTTTGAGATCTGTGCAGACACCAGATGCCAGTCTCTGTCACCGTTACTCTGTCACTGAACTGATTCCACAACCTATGGATTCACTTTCAAGAACTCTACAACTCAAATTTTCAATATTATTTATTTATGATTTTTTTTGTATTTGCATAGTTTATCTTCTTTTGCACATTGGTTGTTTGTCAGTCTTTGTTTTTGTGTAGTTTTTCATTGATTCTATTGTACTGATTTGTTCTACTGTGAATGCCCACAAGAAAATGAATCTCATAGTATGGGGTTTATATATATATATATATATATATATATAGATTCATTTTTCCTTCATTTAAAATGTCTTTGCTTTTAATTTTATCTGCCTTTTACCCTTGCTCCATTTTCCTCCTCAGATGCCTCCTGAATGCAGATTTCCTCCAGCATCATAGAACATAGAGCAGTACAGCAAGGTTGTATATTGTGCCAAACTAGCTAAAAAGTAAATCAAAATCCCTCATAAATTAATCCCCCTTACCTACACGATGTCCATATCCTTCCATCTTCCTCATATTCATGTGCCTACCTAAATGGCTGTTAAAAGCCTCTAATGTATTTGCTTTTACCACCATACTAGGCAGTGCATTCCAGGCAGCCATCATTCTCTGAATAAAAAACTCACCCCTTACCCCTTTCAACCTATCCCCTCTCACCTTCAAAGCATGCCCTCTGATACTAGACATTTCTACTCTGGGAAAACAATACTCCCTGTTTACTCTATCTACGCCTCTCATAATCTTATAAGCCCCTATCAGACCTTTCCTCAGTCTCCGCTGCTCCAAAGAAAACCAAGTTTATCCAGCTTCTCATGATAGCTCATGCCCTCTGAACCAGGCAGCATTCTGCACCGTCTCAAAAGCCTCAACATCCTTCCTATAGTGGGGTGACCAGAACTGTATGCAATACGCCAGGTGTGGCCTAACCAGAGTTCTATAAAGTTGCAACATAACCTCTTGACTTTTGATCTCAATGCCACGACTAATAAAAGCAAGCAGTCCATAAATCTCCTTAACCACCCTTTCGACCTGTATAGCCGTTTTCAAGGAGCTATGAACTTGGACCCCAAGATCTGTCAGCTCAGCGACCTTCAGGGTCTTGCCCTTAACAGTGTACTGTCTCCTTGCATTTTCCCTACCAAGGTGCAACACCTCACATTTATCCATCACAGTTAAACTCCATCTACCATTTATCTGCCCATATCTGCAACTGATCTATATGACACTGTAGTCTTTACCTGCATTCTACACTATCCAGAACTCCACCAATCTTGGTATCATCTGCAAACTCACTAACCCCTGCATTTTCATCCAGGTTATTTATATACATTAGAAACAGCAGAGGTCCCAGCACAGATCGCTATAGAACTCCACTACCTGCAAGCCGGTTCTGAATCCAAGCAGCTAATTCACTGCCAATTTCCTCCAGCATCATATTTGTTGATTGAGACGAGGATGTGTTGTGATAAGCTTCGCTTATTCTTAACCGAGGACTCTCTCCCATCTTGTCTCATCAAGTGCACAGCCTCACTTCCACATTTAAGGAGGAGAGGCCAAGCTCCTTTCAGGGATGTAATGGTGAGCATTTCCAAGAGAGAAGATGAAAATCATTTGTGTTAACTACAGAGCAGTTGTCCTTGGCACATTCTACACAGGGAAAGTAATCACAAGGGTGCTTTGATTTACCTCTATTTTACAGCATGACACAGCACGGTAACTGGCACATCTAGTCCAATGAGCCCACGCTACCCAGTTACACTCATATGGCCGATTAACCTACTAACCCGTACATCTTGTGAAGTAGGAGGAAACCAGAGCACCTGGAGGAGACCCACATGGCCACAGGGAGATTATACAAACTCCTTACAGACAGCAGTGAAATGAACCCAGAATGCTGGCACTGTAATGGTGG
This sequence comes from Mobula hypostoma, assembly GCF_963921235.1. Classification (NCBI taxonomy): domain Eukaryota; kingdom Metazoa; phylum Chordata; class Chondrichthyes; order Myliobatiformes; family Myliobatidae; genus Mobula; species Mobula hypostoma. The sequence goes on from NC_086104.1 coordinate 102,211,607, forward strand.
TTGCCCATCATGTCTGACAATGACAGGAAATCTGTGCGGGAGAGTTTTTAAAGTGGAAAAGATGTTATACTCGGACAGTTCCATTCTATTTACCTCATAGATAGAGTCCAGTGGTACAAACAAGCGTCACAAACTGGGGCCTTCCTTGGCCGCAGTGGATGATCATGATGTCTTCGGTACCTTGCCTTGCCGCTCACTCTCCACGGAGCGTTGCAGTATTGCCTTCCTTGCCATTGGATCTCATCTGCCTAGTTCACCAGAGCTAACTTCCTATGCTAAGACAGACATGCCCCTATCTCACAGGGTATGAGCCTGTAAGGCCATAAGACATAGGAGCAAAATTAGGCCATTCAGCCCGTCGTGTCTGTTCCACCATTCCATTATGGCCAATCCTGGATCTCCCTCAACGCCATATACCTGCCTTCTCACCATATCTTTTGATGCCCCGACTGATCAGGAAACTATCAACTTCCACTTTAGTTATACCCACAGACTTGGTCTCCATTGCAGATTGTGGCAGAGCATTTTACAGATTCACTACTCTCTGTCTGAAAACAATTCCTCCTTATCTCTGTTCTAAAAGGTTACCCCTCAATTTTGAGGCTGTGCCTTCTAGATCTGGATACCGCCGCCATAGAAAACATCCTCTCCATATCCACCCTATCTAGTCCTTCCAACATTCGGGAGGGCTGCCGGTTGCCCTCCCCTTCATTAGCCTGGCTGTCAAAGTGCTGTACTGGGCTGTGGCTGCTGCTGCATGCAGACAGCTACTTGGAGGCACGGGTGAGAGCTGAGTGTCTGCTGGGGACCAAAGGTGAGTGAGCTGCCTGGGAATGGACACGACAAGCCCCTTCACCAAAGGTGCTACCCCTCCCTGGATATCCTATATGTCTCCGGCGCCATAATAATGTAAAGCTAACTGCTATACTATTGTGCTGCCCACGATCTGTTCTCCTCAGTGGTATCCTGCCAGTGGTAAGCTTCATCTTTGTGCTCACTGACCTACACTGTCTCCCTCAGTGGCTCAAGCCTCTGGACCTTTGTCATTTCTTCCCCCACCCCCATCTCTATCAAGTCACCTCTCATTCACCTTCTCTTTTGCTCCAAGGAAAAATGCCCTAGCTCCATAAGACCATAAAATATAAGAGCAGAATTAGGCCACTTGGCCCATTGAATCTGCTCAGCCATTTAATCATGGCTGATTTCAGTTTTCATCTCAGCCCCAATCTCCTGCCCTCTCCCCATTTCCCTTCATGCTCTGACCAATCAAGAATCTATCAACCTCTGCCTTAAATATACATAAAGACTTGACCTCCTCAGATTCACCACTGTCTGACAAAAGAGAGTCCCCCTCATCTCTGTTCTAAAAGGACACCTCTCTATTCTGAGTCTACGTCCTCTGGTCTTAGACTCTCCCACCATAGGAAACATCCTCTCCCCATTCCACTCTATCAAGGCCTTTCACCATTTGATAGGTTTCAATGAGGTCTCCCCTCATTCTTCTGAATTCTAGTGTATACAGGCTAGAGCCATCAAATGCTCTTCATATGACAAGCTATTCAATCCTGGAATCATTTTCACGAACCTCCTTTGAACTCTCTCCAGTTTCAGCACATCCTTTCTAAGATAAGAGGCTCAAAATTGCTCACAATACTCCAAGTGAGGCCTCACCAGTGTTTTATAAAGTCTCAGTATTACATCCTTGCTTTTATATTCTAGTCCTCTTGAGATGAATGCCAACATTGTATTTGCCTTCCTCACCACAAACTCCACCTGCAAATTAACCTTTATGGAATCCTGCACAAGGACTCCCAAGTCCCTTTGTGCCTCATTTTTTGTATTTTCTCTCCATTTAGAAAATAGTTAACTTTTTCATTTCTTCTACCACAGTGCATGACAATACACTTCCAGACACTGTATTCCATCTGCCATTTCTTTGCTCATTCTCTTAATCTGCCTAAGTCCTTCTGTAGCCTCTCTGCTTCCTCATAACTACCTGTCTTTCTACTTATCTTCATATTGTCTGCAAACTTTGCAACAAAACCATCAATTCCATTATCCAAATCATTGACATATAACATAAAAAGATTCGATCCCAACAGATACCCCTGTGGAACACCACTAGTCACCAGCAGCCAACCAGAAAAAGCTACTTTATTCCCACTCTTTGCCTCCTGCCAATCAACCACTGTTTTATCCACACTAGAATCTTTCCTGTAATACCATGGGCTCATAGCTTGTTAAGCAGCCTCAATGTGGCACCTTGTCAAGGCCTTCTGAAAATCCAAGTACACAACATCAACTAATTCTTCTTTGTCTATCCTGTTTGGTATTGCTTCAAAGAATTCCAACAAGTTTATCCAGCAAGATTTTCCCTTGAAGAAACCTTGCTGACTACGGCCTAGTTTATCATGTGCCTCCAAGTACCTTGAGACTTCATCCTTAATCATCAATTCCAACATCTACTCAACCACTGAGGTCAGACTAACTGGATTATACTTTCCTTTCTTCTGCCTCTATCCCTTCTTGAAGAGTGGAGTGACATTTGCAATTTTCAGATCTGCCAGAACCATTCCAGAACTTAGTAATTCTTGAATGATCATTAGTAATCCCTCAATAATCTCTTCAGCTACTTCTTTCAGAACTCTGGGGTGCACATCATCTGGTCCTGCTGACTTATCTAACTTCAGATCTCTCAGTTTCCCAAGAGTTTTCACTTAATTAATGGTAACTTCACACACTACATGACCCCCCTTACACCTGGAACTTCCACTATACAGCTAGTATCTTCCACAGTGAAGACCTCTTTAATATTTTTGACTAGCTTACTTTCGTATTCTATCTTTACCTTCTTAATGACATTTTTAGTTGCCTTCTGTTGGTCCCAATCCTCCAACTTCTCACTAATTTTTGCTCTATTACATGCCCTCTCTTTGGCTTTTATGCTGGCTTTGACTTCTCTTGTTAGCCATGCTTGGGCCATCTTTCCTTTAGAATACTTCTTCCTCTTTGGGCTACTTTAATTTCTACTTCTCAAATTTCAGAGTGAATTCGATTATATTATGATCATTTTCCCCTAAGAGTTCTTTTACCTTAAGCTCTCTAATCAATTATGGTTCATTGTGCAACACCCAATCCAAAATAGCTGATCCCCTAGTAGGCTCAATCAGGCATTCTAGAAACTCCCCCTCCTGGAATCCAGTACCAAACTAATTTTCCCAATCTAGATAGATAGGTAGATAGATGTACTTTATTAATCCGGAGGGAAATTTGGTTTTGTTACAGCCGCACCAACCAAGAATAGAGCATAAATATAGCAATACAAAAAAAACCCCAACAATCAAACACCAAAATGCAAACTATGCCAGATGGAGAATAAGTCCAGGACCAGTCTATTGGCTCAGGGTGTCTGACCCTCCATGGGAAGAGCTGCACATTCGATGGCCACGGGCAGGAACGACCTCCCGTGCCGCCAAGTGTTGTATCACGGTGGAATGTGGCCGAAGTCCAACAGTAAAAAGTTCAATACCCAGTCTGCAAACACATTCCTCGATCGTAATATACCCCGGTTTGCACCATCCGTTGTTAGCCAGATCAGTAAGCACCCAACTCCATTTACGCTTACCGCTCTCAGTGCACTTCTGGTCAGCCGGAACAGGATGGAACACTACCTGCACATTGGAACCCCCATGGCCATTGCAATATTGCCCTTTTGGCATGCATTTTCTATTTCCCATTGTAATTTGTAGACCACATTCTTACTACTGTTGGGGGTCTGTACCCACCTCCCATCTGTTGGTACAAAATGAAATATCCTGCCAGTTCCTTAGCTCTATCCACAAAGATTCAGCACCTTCTGACCCTATGTCACTTCTTTCTAATGATTTGATTTAATTTTTTTACCAAAATAGCAAAGCTATCTCCTCTGCCTTCCTGCCCGTCCTATCGATACAATGTGTATCTTTGGACATTAAACTCTCAGCTATAATCTTTCAGCCATGATTCAGTGATACCTACAACATTATACCTGCCAATCTGTAACCGTGCTACAAGTTCATTGATCTTGGTCTATATACTGTGCGCATTCAAATATAACACCTTTAGTTCTGGATTCCCCCTTTTCAATTTTGTCTGCCTTTTACGTTGCAACACATCCTATTGACTGTAATTTTGGCTGACCACAGCCTCCCTTCACTACACATTGCCTCTGTTTGTAAACCAGCTACCTTCATCTTCAGCACTATTATCCGCCTTTCCTACGATACTTCTTGCATTGAAATATGCACCTCAGGACTCTAGTTGCACCATGCTCAACCTTTCAATTCCTAACTCTGTCTGAGGTCTTACCAACATCTGCCTCCACAATCTCTCCACTAACTGCTCTGGCACCCTAGTTCCCATCCCCTGCAACTCTATTTGAACCCCACTGTGCAGCATTGACAAACCTTCCCACTAGGATTATTAATCCTTGTCCAGTTCAGATGCAAACTGTCCCTTCTGTTCAGGTCCCATCTTCCCTGGAAGAGAACCCAGTGATCTAAAAATCTTATGCCCTCCCTCCTACACCAACCCTTTAGCCATGTATTAAACTGTATGATCTTTCTAGTTCTGGCCTCACTAGCACGTGGCATGGGTAGCAATCCTGAGATCACAATTCTGGAAGTCCTTCCCTTTAACTTAGCACCTAACTCCCTGAACTCCCTATGCAGAACCTCATCACTCATCCTACCCATGTCATTGGTACCTACCTGGACCACGACTTCTAGCTGTTCGCCCTCCTACTTAAGAATGCTGAGGATTCAATCTGAGAAATCCCAGACCCTGGCATCCGAGAGGCAACATACCTTCCGGGAATCTCATTCTCACCCACAAAACTTCTTGTCAATTCCCCTGATTAACGAATCCCCTATCACCACAGCATGCCTCCTCTTCCCTTCTGAGTCACAGAGGCAGACTCAATGCCAGAGACCTGACCACTGTGACTTTCCTCTGTTAGCTCAGCCTCCCCAACAGTATCCAATGTGATCTACTTGTTTTTGGGGAGGGGGGGGGCGGGTGGCCACAGCAGTACTCTGCACTGGCTCCTTAAACCTTTTCCCCTTCCTGTCACCCAGTTTCCTGTGTCCTGTGCCTTCAGTGTAACTACCTACCTATCATCCTTTCAACCTCTCGAATAATCCAGAGTTCATCCAGCTCCAGCGCCAACGTCTTAATACTGATTGTTAGAAACTGCAGTTGGATCCACTGCTTTCCCACATCCTGCAAGAGGAGCATTCAACTATCCCTTTTTTTCATCTCTACTGTCCTAACTGAGCAGATATAAAGAAGGGAAGGAAAAAAAATTAACCTCGAGCTTTTCTTTTGCCTTCTCTGACTGAAGCCTCGAAGAGCTAAAGCCTCAAGATGAGCACTTTGACTCTGACCACTCAGACGATGGCAGCTGCACGATGACCACTGCCTTCCTTTAGCTTGCTGTTGTTAATCAACCCCAAATACTGACTGGCCGCTGCTCAAACTTTCCTCATAAGATGTGCTCTCTCATCCAGGCAGCATCCTGGTGAATCTCTTCTGCACTGTCTCCAAAGCTTCCACATCCTTCCTATATTGAGGTGACCAAAACTGAACACAATATTTAGCATTCTTACAGCATTAATATCAACATTGCTAATCCAGTTCTTATTTTTTTAACTAAGAATGGCAATGATAATTTAAGGCATAAGAATAGTGTGGACATAGGGCTTGAGGTTTAAATCTTTCATTGCTACTTCATACATCAATTTTTCTCTGAATAAAACATAATGAGCTATTGGATGGATTGCTTGAGGAGCATAAACGTAAAGACCTGCACATCAAGTGTATAATGCACTAATAGCAAATAGAACGACTTGATTTGTGAAATTAAAGTTTCCAACCAATAAAGAAAGCTACCAACAGACTGATCTGTAGCCAGTAGTTGGAAGGCAAGGCAGCCAAATATGTGATGGAAATCTCTCCCCTGCCTGCAGCAAGACTCAGAATCATTGTGCTTGATTTGGATGAAGCGAATTGCTTGATTAGCATCACATCGCTTCTGGCAAATCCAGACTTCTACCCTGAGAAGTCTCAGACTTGCTAAACTAAAGTGATGTGTTTCAATATGCTCGATTTGTATGCAGCCGGTGGCGCAGACCGACCTTATAGAGATTCTTCAGCACTAAACTGGTTCTTAGATCCTGTAACTGATTGAATTTATCACAAGATACAAGGTTCTTTAACTTCAGTAGGAATCGTTGAGCTGTGGAAAAGAAAGAACAGTGGATAAAGTATCTTTTTATTAAAACTATTTCAGTTTTTATTTTTTTTAAATAGCAACACAGCATAGTAATGGGTCCTCTCGGCCCACTGATCCCATGCCACCCAATTACACCAACTAACCTACTAACCCGGACATCTTGGAATGTGGAAGGAAACTGGAGCACCCAGAGAAAACCCACATAGTCACGAGGAAAACATACATTCTCCTTGTAGATAGTGGTGCAACTGAACCCAGCTTGCTGTAACGTCCAGTAACATTACACTAACCACTACACTTCTGTGCCATATGTATTGAATGATTCTCGATTGCATTTATCTGATTTTAGAAGATTAACAAATGTAAACATTTCTTTATTTATAATCATTTTTAAATCTTCCTGAAAATCAGAAACAAGGAAGCAATGGAGTCAAAGAGCTGCACAGCATGGAAACACACCATTCAACCCTGTCCGTGCTAATCTCTGTCCATTCGGAAATCTAATGGCAGAGGGGAAGAAGGTGTTCCTAAAACATTGTGTGTGTGTCTTCAGGGTCCTGTACCTCCTCCCTGGTGGTGGTAATGAGAAGAGGGCTGTCACACTCAGTTGCGATCTGAATCAGAATTATCACCATTGACACATGGTAAAATCTGTTGTTTTGCAGCAGCAGTACAGTGTAAATATATATGTATAATTAAATAAATAGTGCAAAAAGAGAGAAAAAACAGTGAACTAGTGTTCATGGGTTCATTGTCCATTCAGTAATCTGAAGACAGTGGGGAAGAAGCTGATCCAAAAATATTGAGTGCTTGTCTTCAGGCTCCTGATGGTAGCAATGAGAACAGGATCACATTTGTTTCAATAAAGTTATTCTAAACTCAGACCCAAATTGTCTTCCCCTTCTTGATAGGGTAATTCTCTCATCCTAGGTATTAATCTGGGTGAATCTCCTTTGGACTGCCTCCAAAGCCACCATATTTTACCAGGAAACACACATCAAAGTTGCTGGTGAACGCAGCAGGCCAAGCAGCATCTATAGGAAGAAGCGCAGTCGAAGTTTCAGGCCGAGACCCTTCGTCAGGACTAACTGAAGGAAGAGTGAGTAAGGGCCTGCTGCGTTCACCAGCAACTTTGATGTGTGTTGCTTGAATTTCCAGCATCTGCAGAATTCCTGTTGTTTATATTTTACCAGGATGCTCTCCGAATTAGAGGACGTGTAGTATAAGGGGAGGTTGGATTAACTTTCTCAGGAGCGGCAGAGGCTGAGGGAAGACCTGTTTGAGGTTTATGGAAGGATACGGAGATGGTATAGATAGAAGGAAAATGTTCAGTTTGGCATTAGGTTACTAATTAACTAATTCAGCCCAACATTATTGTGATAACTTCTACTTTGAAAAAGGCACACTCGACAACTTCATGCCCAAAGAAACGACTTTATCTCGAACATCAAAACCGTTATGTATATACAGAGGCTTTCACAACCCGTACGGAATGGCAGGAACACTATATACAGAGCACACCGGAAGTAAAAAGAATGGAAGTAGAACTACCCCCCCCCCGCCATTATCCTAATTAGTATTAACTTACTTTTAATAATGCTCATGCTACAACAATTATAGGCTGTGAGGTCTGTCCCTGTGCTATATCAGGCTACGTTCTATATTATTTCTTCAATAAGAAGATCAAAACTGCGTACAGTACTGCAAGTACTACTTCACCAACACCCTGTACAATTGCAACAAACCTTCCGTCTCAACACCTTTGCAATAAATAAGTCATGTATACAGGACTGTGTTGGTAGTCATAGGAACATCATCATCAGGTAGACCTTCTCTTTGTGTCACACCATCCTGACCAGCACTCCATTCACTATTTCTTAATTGTTACTGGGTCTAACTCCTTAATAATAGGATTGGAATACCATCATTACACAGGCTATGACAGTTCAAGTAAATCAGGACTTGTGCAATAAAATGCTGATCTTGCCAACAATGTCCAAATCACATGAAGAAAAACAACTTACAGTCAAATTGTGATAGGAAGAAGGAAGTGGTGCATAAACGGCAAGGGCCAATTTTAACCCAGATTGGTCAATGGGGACAGTTTGATTCTACTTTAAACTTGGCTACACACAGTCTTCTCAACTTCTCGTCATCTCTTACCAAACTGTTGGACTTTAAGCAGAGTTTAACACAAGTTCTATTTAAGCATCTGATACCAGATGGACTAAAATACAGTACAGGTTGCTATTGTTTGCTCTATAAACTCCCACGAGCTTCTCTCCTCCTTTGATTTGAGGTTGGCTACGGACTCTCAACACCTCATACCAGGGACTGCTCCCCACATCCCCAACAATTTCTTCACAGGCTGGCCACCTCCCATGTAACTCCTGCTCACTATTAAAGTCCCAGGCTTGAAATCCCATATGGTGCTTTGAATTCAAAACTTTAATCATGCTTGCATTGGAAGCACAGTCCTTGAAAGAAACAGCACATTTTCCTGAAAGAAAACATGATGTTGTTCAGATTTGGCTTAGCTTTGGGTGTTCGAATCGTTTACTCTCCAGATTTCAGTTTGTGCAGGGAATCGACAATGACAAACTTAAGCATTGTCTATTATTCTTGTGGCAAAAGCAATTTCAAACAAAAAATTGAGTGCAGAATGCAAAGCGGCATGGTTGCATAGCAGTCGATGTAATGCTTGACATTGCCAGCGACCCGAGTTAAATTGCAACACTGTCTGTAAGAAGAGTCTACTTTCACTAGGTGAGCATGAGGATTTCCTCCAAGTGCTCCAGTTTCCTTTCACATTCCAAATACGTACGGTAGGGTTAGTAAGTTGTGAGCATGCTATGTTGGTGCTGGAAGAATGTAGGCACTTGCAGACTGCCGCAGGCACTTTTACAGACCGTGTTGGTCGTAGGCGCAATCGATGCATTTGACTTTGTTTAGATGTGCATTTGACAAATAAGACTAATCTTTAGTCTTTAAATTCATTGATGTGCCTGTATGTATAGATTCCATATACAAAGAATTAAAACCTTATAGTATTCAGTATCGGGACAGCACAGTAGTGTAGCAGTTAGTGTAACACTATCACAGCACCAGCTGTAAGATCGGGTTCATGTGAATTTTAGGAGAATGTACATTCTCCCCATGACTACGTGGCTTTCCTCTGGATGCTCCAGTTTCCTCCCACATTCCAAAGATACAGGGTTAGGGGTAGGAAGGTGTGGCATGCTATGTTGGTGCCAGATGCACTGAGACATCTGTGGGTTGCCCAGAACTATCCTCGCTGATTTGATTTGACACCAATGGCACATATCACTGTATGTTTCAATGTGCTGGTGACAAATCAAGCTAATCGAATCTTTAGTGAGCAATACAACAGAGCGGTGTTTAGCAGGATTCCAGTTCAGCTTCTACATCAGAGACCCAAGCAGAAAAACCTAAAGAACGGCACTGAAAGCATGCTGTAAGAGTTGTCTTTTAGATCCAACAGTACAATGGGCCTATCAGTTTGGATTCTTAATAGGATGTAGAGTATACTGTGGTATTATCTGAAGAGACCATGTATCTTCACCAATACCACTGGGCAACAAATTTTTTTGAAAGTGTTGCTTCCTCAGAATTTCTTTTGAATATGATAGACTGCTTGAAGCTGAACACCAATATAATTCCAGACTACTGGAAGTTCTTCGAATTGCCTGTCATTGATAACCTTTTGACTTGTTGACCAACAAAAATCTTGGCATCAGTTATTCTGACTTGAATTATGAATTGAAATAACAAATATAGGTGATTCCAAAAAAAAAGTGGTGCATGATAGGAAAGTCCCATGGTAATTTTCAAGATCAGCAGCCCAAACTCTATAACATATACCCAAAAGCATTCAGGGGGCAAAATATTTGTTGTCAAATGTACTTATCCCCCTGTTGGTATTACTAAAAAATATTATTTTCAACTTTTCTGACTGTTCTGGGTGCTTGCTTTGAGCAAACTAGTTAGTGTGCTGCCATTCATCACTCCAAAATTGCTTTCATTCTTCTTCATAGCCATCCTCCTCATAGAACTAGAGCAAATACAGTGCAACTCATACATGCCGAGAAAAACAATAACCACCTTATCTACACCCGTCATGATTAGAGTATTTAATGCAGAGATTGAGAGGTCCTTGCTTAGCCATGATCGAATGGAAGAGTAGACTCAATGCGCTGAATGGCTCTTACGTCTTATAGTCTTGTGATTTTTTTATACCTAAAAATGTCTTCCAGCTCTCTGTGATCTTCACTCCTCTCTCCAGGGCGTGGAGCATTTTGCTGTTCCATTGTTGGGTCAATTTAAATGCTGGTCCAGATAGACTGAAAAGATAGGGTGTCAGTCAGGATGAGAGCCAATTCGCTTGTTCTTTGTGATGGTCATCTCCGTGGCGCTGAGGCTATGAAGACTGTCTCAGCTGCTATGCTCCATGCCCGCTAATATGATGAACTGTTAAGAAAGGCTTTGGGCCCACTCTGGGCTGCTCCAGAGTTCGGATCTGAGAACTCAACTTGGTTCAGAATGCTGTCGATCGCTTCAACTGTTTGCATGATTTTTTACTTATTTCTTCTTTCTCTTGCGCATCAAGTGTTGGTCTTCTATTTTTCTTTTTTTCTTAATTGGGTTCTTTCAGGTTTTTTACTTTGTGGCTACCTGTGAGCAAGCAAATCTCAAGGATGTATAATTTATGCATTCTGTGATAGTAAATGTTCTTGAATCTTGAATTAATATTGAATGCAAAACAAATTGAGGGGTTTAAAAGTTTGGACACCTTAATTGAAATACCTAAGTTTCCAAGGCAAGTCAGAAGTAACCTCCAAAACCCTGAAGATGGTTGCATCTTCATAAATACAAGAGTGTGGTACAGCATGGGAACACGGAGCCATACAGCAGAATGAATATACAAACTCTTCTGCACTAGATCACGTTGCAAAATCTTGCTAAACTTCACAACATTGACAAGATTTTGTCAAAGCCCTCATTCAAGCAATCTTCCCTGTTAAGAGAAGTCCCTGGAGACAGTATAGCACTTGGGTTATGTCAGGAGCAGACATTCCCCAACAGTAAATACCAATAAGGAGATTCAGAACAGGTCCCATTGCCTGTGGAAAGCTAATATGGCCCATCTTTACCCAAGTTCAAAGCACATTTATTATCAAAGTATGTATACAGTATACAACTTTGAGATTTGTCTTCTTGCAGGCAGCCACAAAACAAAGAAACACCCTAGAATCCATTATAGAAAAACCCTACACAACAAAGACCATCAAACGTGTGAAAAAAAGAACAAATCATGCACAAAACAAAAAGCGAACGAATAACACAGAGAACATTAAACATTTAATTGCAGTGTCCCCAAAACTGAGCCCACAGCATGAGCCAAGGCAAATGAAGCCGATCCAGGAGCCGATAGCCGCGGCCACAGTACCAAGTCAGTCAGTTCAGCGATGCTTTGGTGTGGAACCAGAAATACAAATTAAATATAATCCCCACCTCTCAAGGTGGATATAGAACTTGGGTGACTTACTGATATCACCCAAAAAGACTGAAGAGGTCTGACCAACGACGACTCTGGAAAATGCTCCAAATCAAGTGGGAAGACTCTAGAGTAAATATTCGGATTCAGATCAATTTATTATCATACACACCAGGGTGCAATGAAATTCTTTGCTCATGTGAAGCTCAGAGAGTAAACAAAATCAGAATCATGTTTATTATCACTGACATATGCTGTGAAATTTGTTATTTTGTGTAGCAGCAGTACAGCGAGGAGATACTATAAGTACATACTATAAGTTATAGTACGAAATATAAAAAATAGTGCAAAATGAGAGAAAAATAGTGATAGTGTTCATAGGTTCATGGACCATTTCAGAAATCTGATGGCAGAGGGAATGTAACTGTTCCTAAAATATTGTGTCTTTAGGCTCCTGTACCTCCTCCCCAATAGTAATGAGAAGAGAGCATGTCCTGGATGCAATATTATGCAAGAAAAATTGAGAAAGGTACTGATGTGAATGGTGAGGGCCTGAATGATGGATGCCACCTTCTTGAGGTACTAACTTCCCCGATGGTGGGGAGGCTGTCCCCTGTGGTGGAGGTGACTGAGCCTGCAAGCCACTGCATGATAATAATACACACAGTGATGAGTGCAAGCAACAGAATGGTCAAAGTTCAGCAGTGCAACAAGAATGTTGAAGTGACAATAACAGAAGAGGTAGAATTTTCAATCTTATTGATATCTCTCCTGTAGGTAGATGTCCAGAACTGTTCACAATACGCCAAATTTGGCTTCAACATGTCTTATACAACTTTAATTTAATATCCCAACTCCTGTACTCAATACTTTGATGTATGAAGGCCAATGTACCAGAAGCTTTCTTTACAACCCATCTGTGACACAACTTTCAAGGAATTATGGATCTGTATTCTCAGATCCACACTATGCAGTGCCCTACCACTCGCTGTTTAAGTCCTGAATTGCCCTCCCAATGTGTCACACCTCACACTTATCTGTGTCAAATTCCATCTGCCATTTTTCCAGCTGGTCCAGATCCTGCTGCAAGCTTTGATAGTCTCCCACACTGTCCACTATACCCACAGTCTTGGTGTCATCCACAAATCTGCTGATTCAATTTACCACATTATCATCCAGGTCATTGATTTAGATGACAAAGAACAATGGACCCAGCACCAATCCCTAGGATAATCCACAAGTCACAGGTGATTGGTTCAGATGTTTGATAACAGAAGGGAAGAAACTCTTGTTCCTTCTGGTTGCCTGGGCTTTCGAGCTCCCGTATCTTCTCCCGGAAGGTAGAAAGGAGAAAAAGGAATGTGCATGGTGGTGGACATTCTCGATGATCCTGTTAGCTCTCACCAAAGCAAATTGTAGCCACTTTGAGGTAATAATCTTCCAGAACCATCTCATCACCACTGGACACTACTTAAAAAAGACTTTGATTCCCTAGTCTTTGGCAAACTTTTATAGATGTGTAGTGGAGATTGTATTGACTGGCTGCATCACAGCCTGGTATGGAAACTGACCCTTGAGCAGAAAATCCTACAAAGAGCAGTGGATATGGCCCAGTCCATCACAGGTAAAGCCCTCCCAACCATTGAGTACATCTACATGAAGTACTGGTGCAGAAAAGCAGCATCCATCATCAGGGACCTCCACCACCCAGGTTATGCTCTCTTCTCGTGCTATCATCAGGAAGAAGGATAGGAGCCTCAGAACTCACACCACCAGGTAAAAGACCATTATTACCGTTCAACCATCAGGCTCTTGAACCAAAGGGGCTAACTCATTCAATTTCACTTACCCCATCACTGAAATGTTCCCACAACCAATGGACTCGCTTTCAAGGGCTCTTCATCTCATGTTCTTGATATTCATTGCTTATTTATTTAATGTTATTATTCTTTCTTTCTTTTTGCATTTGCAGTTTGTTGTCTTTTGCACACTGAACACCAAAGTTGGTGCAGTCTTTCATTGATTCTGTTATGGTTATTATTCTATGGATTTATTGAGCATGCCCAGTAGAAAATGAACCTCAGAGTTTTATATGATGGTATTATGTACTTTGATATATAGCTGGGAACAGCAAGTCACAAAATAGCCACAATGATGCCAAAAATCCCATCAAACAGAAGAGAAATATTTTGCCTTCAAATCTGCAAAGAGGTAGTCCATAAAGGGTAGGGAGTAAACTGCCCTCAACAGCATGCAGTTCTCAGGCAGAAACATCTGCAATTTCTGTGGGTCCAGGTTCGGATGATTGAATCACCTCAGGAACCATGGTTGCGATCATCGAGAGATCATCACTGATTACTTCAAAAGCACTAAGCAGGCCAGAGAGCATCAAGCTTTCTTAAAATGCAGTGTTATGCATTCTTTCACGAGCACCACACCAATGCAGTTGATTGCTTGTGCACAGTTGTTTCCGTAAATATTGCTGCATAAGGACCCACAATTAGAAACATTATTGTGTACTAGTGCGATTTTAACAGCTTACTGCAATTACCAAAATTCTACTTCCCATACAGATCGTTTTAATAACACCTTTCACAGCTTATCTGCCACAACTGTGAAAGCTAAACATCTGACTAAGAAAGCTCAATAACTACCACCTTGAAATTCCTTCTGCTTCATTAATAAACAGATACATTCAGTAGGAACATTATTATGTACCTCCTGGGGCTAATAAAATGGCCACTGAATGTATGTTCATGGTCTTCTGCTGCTGTAGGTCATCTACCTCAAGGCTTGACATGTTGTGCATTCAGAGATGCTCGTCTGCACACCATTGTTGTAACGCATGGTTACTTGAGTTACTATCACCTTCCTGTCAGCTGGAAAGGGTCTGGCCATTCTCCTCTGACCTCTCTCACTAAGAAGGTGTTTTTACTTACACAACTATCACTCGCTGGATTTTTTTTGTTTTTCACACCGGTCTTTGTAAACTCTGTTGTGCATGAAAATCTCGTGAGATCAACAGTTTCTGAGGTACTCAAACCACTCCATCTGGCACCAACAATTGTTTCACAATCAAAGTCACTTACATCACATTCTTTCCCATTCTGATGTTTGGTCTGAACAACAACTCCAACTTCAACTTCTTCTCCTTCTATTTCCAGCTGTTTAGACTCATCTAGGTGTATTATAGACCTCCGCAGGATGTATAATTAATTATAGAACTTCAAGGAATTCAAATTCTCAAATACAACCTAGTCTCACATATAAACTGAATAATAGACTCTTCAATCAGATGTTGATTCTCTTGATGGCCAAACAAAGATTTAATAGAAAACCAAAATAAATTTAAGCCAGATAGTCTCTTGTATAACATGCTTCTTTCAATTTTGTATTGATTACAGCTCAGCAAAACATGCTGGACTGTCTCTGGACTACCACAGTCACATAATCCAGTAGGATGTTTTCCTATTATCTTTAAATAATTGTTTAGCCCACAATGGCCCAACCTAAGTCTTGTAAATTTCACCATATCTCTACGACTTAAAAGGTAACAGTCTGAGACCTTTTTACCTAGTGGGTGACTAGAAAAATAATGCCTGCCCCTTAATTCATTTTTCCAATCCTCCTGCCACTTCTTCTCTATATCTTTTTTAATCCTACTTCTCAATTCTGCTCTGCCTAGAGGAACTCTAATTTCTACTTGCCTGCTCTGTAAGGAAGACTTTGCAATGCCATCCACAGTTTCATTTCCCTCCACCCCAGCGTACCCAGGTATCTATGAAAATCTAACTGCACAACCCATCTTCCCTACTCTAAACAACACTAAGAGAATCTCAATAACTACATCAGGACGAGCTTTTCATTTACTCCCAAATGAACCTTTTGACCACGTCTGCATGGTTTTATGCATTGAACTGCTGTTACATGATTGGCTGATTAGATATTTGCATTAACGAGCAGGTGCACAGGTGTACCTAATAAAGTGGCCACTGAGTGTACTTTGTAAATGTTGATTAGATTTTCAAAGCCTGATGCTTCACCAGCTCTTTCCACGGATAATTGAATTATGGCCTGTAACTTCTGGCCAATGCCAAGAAGTGCTCAAACCATAATTTCCTGTCTGTTTCAAGCTAATCTCCAAGGAAAATGCAGCACTTTTCCAGATGCACTTCAAGATTGGCTTCAAAATCACATCGGCACTAAAGAAATTGTCAGGAAATAACATTTACTTGACTTTTCCTGTTAGAATGTGTTCAAATAATTAACACATTGCACATTACATTAGGTGCTTTGGCTACTTGCCAGGAAATGGGCTCTGCATGGATTATTAACTCAGGTGAAGGACCTCATGAAAGGCAACTCACAAAGTGTTAAAATGTTTAGTGTAGATAATTGGAGGGCAGAGCTGCATCTCCAACTGGACACATGTTTCCACATGACTGGAGTGTGCACAAAGAATACAACTTCGACAGAAGGCTGCAAGTCATGCTCTTCATTGGTAAAGTCTGGCTCCCAGTTTCAAGTGGCCAACCAGAGACTTTTTTCCCAGGGTTAAAATGGCTAATACAAGGAGCTGGATGGAAAATATAGGGTGGATGTCAGAAAAATGAAGGGGTATGTGGGAAGGAAGGCACAGATTTAGAGAGTTCACAAATTTATTTATTTTACTTCTTTCAAATATGCTTCTACTACTGAGCTGCGTGCAAATGGAACCTGTGGTTTACATTTTGATGGTGTGCTATTGACCAGATTGGGTGATCTGGCACTTTGCTGTCTCCGAGTTCGGTGAGGTTTGGAGTGAAGTGTGCGGCCTGAAGTTTTGGTAGCCTGGAGACCGGAGTGAGCCCACGATTGACTCCTTTGCTTCTTTCCGATGAGGCATCAAGCAAGGAAGAAGTCAACAAGGACGAGAGCAGAGAACGGGCGGCTTTTCGGCAACACCTCCCTCTGTTTCACTCTCCCTCTCACTAGCTGTTGTCGGAGTAATGTGCAAAAGCCTTAGGATTCTCCTTCCAAGGACTGATCAGCAAGGTGCGGACTCATTTTTGGGGAGCTTTGAAGTTCATTTTGCATGTGTTCCTGAATTCTGGTTGTTCTTTTTTTGCTGTTTCTGAGCAGTTTGATCGAGGCAATTGCTGGACTGGGTGCTTTGGTGAAGACTGGCTCTGGGGTCTGCATCAGCTGTGGTGCAGCGCTGAACTGAACTAAACTAAATGCTCCTGAACTCCATTTGACCTTGATATTCTATGTGTTGTTTGCTTGCTTTTTGCCATTTGCACAATTCTTTTTATTATGCATTGGATGCTTGATATTTTTCCAGGAATGGGTTCCATGGTCACAAACAAGAGAAAATCTACAGATGCTGGAAACCCAAGCAACACACACTAAATGCTGGAGGAACTCATCAGGCCAGGCAGCATCGATGGAAAAGAGTACAGCTGACTTTTCAGGCTGAAACCCTTGTGCCCTTAAGTTGACTATACTCTTTTCCACAGATGCTGCCTGGCCTGACAAGTTCCATGGTGTTTCTTTGTGTTATGGCTGTCTGCGGAAGGACAAATCTCAAAGTTGCATTCTGTATACACACATTGATACTAACCGCACGTTGAACTTTGAACTTCTAATGTAGATACCAAGATTCATCTCAGACTTTCGTGAGACAGTGTGAAGCGGGAGATAGTGAGTTGGCAGTCAATTTCCTATCTCTGCTCTCTAATTTCTTTAGAAGTAAGAATTTTATTTTTGAATATGGTGAAGCCAGCATTTATAAATTGTCTCACATTTATTAACCATTCAAAGAGGGAGTGTAGCTCCACAATATCTCCATCAAATTTGCATCATAGCTAGAATAAGACCATAACACATGGAAGCACTCAGCCTGTCAAATCTGTTCCACCATTCCATAATGGCTGATTTACTTTCCCTCTCAACTTCATTCTCTTGCCTTCACTTTGATGCCGTGGTTAATCAAGAACATGTCAGCCATATACTCAATGTCTTGGCCTCCACAGCCATCTGTAGCAATTAATTCCACAGATTCACTACCCCCTAGTTAAAGAAGTTCCTGCTCATCTCTGTTCTAAATGGACGTTCTTCTATTTAGAGGCTGTGCCCTCCGGTCGTACATTACTCCACTGTAGGAAACATCCTCTCCATGTCCGCTTTATCTAGGCCTTTCAATATCAATAGTTTTCATTGAGAGCCCCCCTCATTCTTCTGAACTCCTGTGAGTACAGGCCCAGAGCCAGCAAACACACCTCATATGTTAACCCTTTCATTCACAGAATCATTCTCATGTAACTCCTCTGGATACTTCCCAATAGCAGCACATAATTTCTTAGATAAGAGGCCAAAAACTGCCCACAATACTCCATGTGGTCTGACTAAAGACTTGTAAATCCTTAGCATTACATACTTGCTTTTATATTTTTGTCCTCTTGAAATGTATGTGAGCATTGCATTTGCCTTCCTTATGACTGACTCAACCTGCAAGCTGATCTTTAAGACATCCTGCAGAGGAGTCCCAAGATCCTTTGCACCTCTGATTTTTGAATTTTCTCCATGTTTAGTAAATAATCCTTCGACCAAAGTGCATGACCATACACTTCCTGACACTGTATTCTATCAGCCACTCCTTTGCCCAATCTCCCAAACTATCTAAGTCTTTCTGCAGATTGCCTACTTCCTCATCTCTACTTGCCCATCCACCTATCTTCATGTCACAAAGCCATCAATTCCATTATCCAAATTATTAACATATAACGTGAAAAGGAGCATTCCCAACAGTGATCTTTGCGGAGCTTGCAAATCAGCCAATGCTTTATCCATGCTGGAATCTCTCCTGTAATACCATGGGCTCTTAACTTCTTAAGCAGCCTCTTGTATGGTACCTCACCTAAGGCCATTTGAAAATCCAAGTAAAAAACATCCATTGATTGTCCTTTGTCTATCCTGCCTCTTATACCATCAAAGAATTCCAACAGATTTGTCAGGAATAATTTCTTCTTAAGGAAATCATGCTGACTTTGGCCTATTTCATCATGTGGCTCCAAGTACCCCGAAACCTCATCCTTAATATTGGACTTCAATATCTTCCCAACCACTGAAGTTGGGCTAACTGACCCATAATTTTATTTCTTCTGCCCCCCCCCCCAACTTTATTGAAGAGTGGAGTGAATTTGCAAGTTTTTTTCAGTCCTCTGGAATCATTCCAGAATCTGGTGATTCTTGAAAGATCGTTAGTAACATCTCTACAATCTCTTCAGCTACCTCTGTCAGAACCCCAGAGTGTAGTCCATCTGATCCAGATGACTTTTCTACCATTAAACTTTTCAGCTTCTCAAGCAGCTTCTCTTTAGTAATAGCAACTACACTCACCTCTGCCACCTGACACTTTCAAATCTCTGGCATACTGCTTGTGTCTTCCAAAATGACAACTGATGCAAAATATTTAATAAGTTCATCCATTATTTCTTTGTCCCACATTACTAAATCTCCAGTGTCATTTTCAGTGGGCTGATATCCACTCTTGCCTCTCCTTTACTCTTTATATATTTGAAAAAAACACTTCTGGTATTCTTTTTTATATTATTGGCTAATTTACTTTCATATTTCATCTTTTTTCTCCTTATGGGTTTTTATTTGCTTTCTGTTGGTTTTTTAAAATTTCCCAATCTTCTAACTTCCCACTAATTTTTGCTATATTATCTGCCCTCTCATTGACTTTTATATTGGTTTTGACTTCTGTTGTCAGCCACGGTTATGTTATCCTGCAGTCAGAATACATCTTCACCTTTGGGGTGTGTCTATACTGCACTTTCTGAATTGCCCCCAGAAACTACAGCATTTGCTGTTCTGTTAGTATATAAATGACCTGGATGAAAATGTAGATGGGTTGGTTAGTAAATTTGCCAATGATACCAAGATTGGTGGAGTTGTGCATAGTGCAGAAGACTGGTAACGAATACGGCACAGTATAGATCAATTGCAGATATGCACTGAGAAATCGCAGATGGAGTTTAACCCAGTTAAATGTGATCTGTTGCACCTTGGTAGGGCGAATGCAAAGAGACAGTACACTGTTAAGGGCAAGCTTCTTAACAGTGTTGCTGAGCAGAGATATATTGGGTTGCAAGTTCATAGCTCCTTGAAAGTGCCTACACAGGGTGGTTCAGAGAGCTTACGGAATGCTTGCTTTTATCAGTCAAGGCACTGAGTTCAAAAGTCAGGAGGTTATGTTGCAACTTTATAGAACTTTGGTTAGGTCACATCTGGAGTATTGTGCACAGTTCTGGTCGTCCCACTATTGGAAGGCTGTTGAGGCTTTTGAGAGGGTGCTGAAGGGGTTTACCAGGATGTTGCCTGGTTTAGAAGGCATCTGCTATCACTGCAGGCTGGTAAACATGGGTTAATTTCTCTTGAGCGTTGGAGGCCATGGAGGGGTCTGATAGAGGTTTACAAGTTTCTGAGAGGCATAGGTAGAGTGGACAGAGAGTATCAGTTTCCCAGGGTTGAAATATCGAATACCAGAGGGATGCATTGAAGGTGAGAGGGGGTGGTTCAAACAGGATGTGAGGGGTAATTTCTCACTCAGAGAGTTGTAGATGCCTGGAATACACTGCCTGGTTTGGTGGTAGAGACAAATACATTAGAGGCTTAGAAAAAAGAGATCTTTGGGTAGACACATGGTTGTAAGGACCATGGAGGGATAAGGACATGGTGCAGTTAGGAGGGATTAGTATTCGAGGATTTTTGATTTACTTTTTAGCTGGTTCAGCACAACATTGTGGGCTGAATGGCCTGCTCCCATGCTGTACTGTTCAATGTCACATGTACCCTGACATAGATCCCTAGCAACACCTAATAAAAATGGGGATTGATGCAAAATGAGAACGTAGACCAGCACAGCAGAGTATGGTCCTTCAGAACATGTTGTGCCAACCTTTCAAGCTACTCCCATTCAATCTAACCCTTCCGTTCCACACAGTCCAGAACCCTCCATTTTTTTTTATCCATGTCCCTATCCAAGAGTCTCTAAAATGTCCTCACTATATCAGCCTCTACCACCACCCCTGGCAGCGCACCCACCATTCTCTGTGGAAGAAAGTTACTTTTGACATCTTCCCTAAAAACTGCTCAGCTTAGTAAGTATCAGCCTACTTAGAGTACAATGTAGTCAACATCAGTCCCACCATTTACTATTGTATTGGCCCTGCCTATTCTGATGAATAGTTCTAACAGGGTTCCATAATTTTCATTTCCATTAGAAAAAAGGAAAAACTACCTCTTCTATGTATGCATAACTAAAACTGGCAGTTATACTCTACCCATTCCTATATAGCAACACTTCACCAGCACAGGCTAAGTTACTCTGCAAATGTTTAACAAGTTACCACTTCATAGGCTGTCCCATGGGGTTGAGGATGTGCTGTTTCACTCCTGTTCTGTGAGTGCTGAAGTGACCGATGAGGCCAATGTGGGTATTACAGACTCTGCCACAGTTGAAGCAGGAAGCACCTGATAAGACAGGCAAGTGGGTAATTTGGAAGATGGGTTCCCTCCACTATTTCCACTGAACTGTTTTGTTCTCCCGCTGTGTGCATTGGAGGTTCCCAATGCCATCCTGAATTCCTCTTCTCCAGTTGTGAAAGGCCAAAAATTCCCGGAAGTCAGCGGGTTTGCTGTATCTTTCAAGGAAATTTTGAGAAGAGCCATGAATACGTTCCCCTCTGTGCCTCTGATAATCACTTTCCAGGACAGAGCTCAGCCTGCTCCAGAGTCCAGTGTTGGGACTCGCCACTAATTGCAGCTACAGCTTCAATGCTTGGAAAGTTCTGTCAAAAGGTCTTCGACCTGAAACTAACTATTTCTCTTTCCAGAAATGCTATCTTCCAGTGTTCTTATCTTGACTTGAGAGATAGTCAAGGAATAACTCAGTTACTCTTACAGATTTAATGAATTTTGTGCAGATTGCATTCTTCATGCCTCTATAGAACCACTGGGTACCTGCTGTAGGTTGGGAATTCCCAGAAGCATATACGTTCACTGAGTTCAATGTCTGCCAGCTTATGAGTCCAATTGAAGCTAGAGGTCTGGAGTCTGGGGTTGAGGGCCTGTCTATGTTTATGAGTGGGTAGATGGATGGATGGGAGGGAGGAAAGGGGCATGTTCTGCTGAACATTGTGGGCACGCTAATTTGGTACCAGACTGTGTGGTGACATTTGCAGACTGCTCCCAGCAGCACATCCTTTGGTTGTGTTGGTTGTTAATACAGATGACACATTTCACTGTATGCTTTGATGTACATATGATAAATAAATAAATTTAAATCTGAATCTTCATTTGTGATGGCCGAGAACACCGCTGTTTAGTAGTTCATAGGCTTTATGTGAGATTTGTAATCTTGAAATTCAAACAATCTTTTCCTTAGATGAACAAAGACTGTGTTGGTGCACTGAAATCAGAAGTGAATCAGTTAGAGATGGCTGATTTAATCTGTGAAGTGGTTCCCGGTCTAATTTTCCAGGTCTTAAATGTAGTCCTTTATTAAACGGTAGGGATAGTTTAGTAGAGGTTTCTAGTCTTGTGGATGTTCAGAGTAATAAGAGCTGTTAATGAATGAGTCATTAACAACTTGGAGCTAAGCCTCTGAATGCACACCAACACAAACACTGGCTGTACTTCAAAGTTCAAAGTAAATGTATTACTAAAGTATATTTTTGTCACCATATACAACCCTGAGATTCATTTTCTTGTGGGTATATTTAATAAATCCATAACAGAATCAATGAAAGACTGACCCAATAGGATGGACATAAAAGAAAGAGAATGAATGAATGAATGAATGAATGAATAAATAAATAAATAAATAAATAAGCAAAAGATTTTGAGAACATAAGATGGAGAGTCTTTGAAAGTGAGTCCATAGGTTGTGGAAACAGTTCAGTGATGATATGAGTGAAGTTATCCCCTCTGGTTCAAGAGCCTAATGGTTGAGGGGTAATAACAGGTCCTGAATCAGGACGTGTGGGTCTTGAGGCTCCTATACATTCTTCCAGATGGCAGCAGTGAGAAGACAGCATGTCCTGGTGGTGAGGGTCCCTCGTTGATGGATGCTGCTTTCCTGTGACAGCGCTTCGTATAAATGTGCTCAATGGTGGGGTGGGCTTTACCCGTGATGGACTGAGCTGTATCCACTACTTTTTGCAGGATTGGTGTTTCCATATCAGGCTGTGATACAACCAGTCAATGTTCTCTCTACCACACATCTATAGAAATCAATGTGTAAAAGAAAGTAAACTGTGCAAATACAAAATAAATACATAATACTGAGAACAGGAGTTGTGGAGTCCTTGAAAGTGTGGCCATTGGTTGTGGAGTCAGTTCAGTGCCAAGTTAAGTCACCCACACTGGTTCAGGAGCTGATGACTGAAGGGTCAGAACTGTTCTTGAATCTGATGGTGTGGGACTATAGCTCCTATATCTCCTTCCTGACAGCAGCAGCAAAAAGGGAGCACGGCCTGGATGGTGAGTGTCCTCAATGATGGATGCCATCTGTCTGCTTGCTTTATTTAGGTACCTAGGTTAGAAGGGTCTTGCTCTTAAGAAAAGGCATCTGTGTGTGGCTCTTGTACTGGCTCCTCTAGATGTCACACGACAGTACTACATGCCAGAAACGAAACAGGAAGCAAGTATTCAAAGGTTAAAAGCCAAACAACTTCCATGTTTGTTTCTCCATAGAAAGGCTGGGCAGATTGAAGATCTTTTCTTTTGAAATGAGGGGTGACCTAAGGGAAATCTTTAAAATTATGAAAATATTTGATAAAATGGAAATGTGGGAAGTCCAGCATGAGAGCTTGTGATATAAGACAGCAATCAATAAATCCATATGGTGGAAAGCGACTCAGATAAAATGTAAACACAGTAACGGCGAGAAACCTGTTTTATATTTTACCAGATAAACAAGAATATACATTTCATCCTTTAGGTTGTATATTGAAGTTAATTAATGAAGATTCACAAATTACACCAAGTATTAACATAATTGGAATGAACCCACTCAAACTGTTCCAGATCAACAGGATATAGGTACAAACTATTTTTTAAAAGTTTATTTTGCAAATAAAACTGAACTTAGCTAAGCTATGGGGAAACAAATGCAAACTTGAAAGTAAATTGAGTTGCATTCAGTGCATTTTTAAAATTATTAACATGAAGCTAAGCTGCAATTTCTGCTAATCTCTGGAAACCTGAGGTTGGGTGTTTCACATTTTCAGGTATGAAGAACAAACTTCATTCATCCAATCAGTGTTGATGGTCTGTGGGACATTCTGAAACTGGGCTGAAATGTCAGCAATCGAACCTGAAGATGGTTCCCATCCTGAGAAAGAGAAGGAAACTGAGATATAAAAACTACTTAGTCTGTGGGGTTTGATATTTGCTTCAAAGAGGAATGACTGTTGAAGTCTACTTCAATTCATTTTGTTTTATTCAGGGGTACAGCATGGTTACAGGCCCTTCTGACCCACAAACTGCATAGCCCAATTACATAGAAACATAGAAACATAGAAAATAGGTGCAGGAGTAGGCCATTCGGCCCTTCGAGCCTGCACTGTCATTTATTATGATCATGGCTGATCATCCAACGCAGAACCCCGCCCCAGCCTTCCCTCCATACCCCCTGACCCCCGTAGCCACAAGGGCCATATCTAACTCCCTCTTAAATATAGCCAATGAACTGTCCTCAACTGTTTCCTGTGGCAGAGAATTCCACAGATTCACCACTCTCTGTGTGAAGAAGTTTTTCCTAATCTCGGTCCTAAAAGGCTTCCCCTCTATCCTCAAACTGTGACCCCTCGTTCTGGACTTCCCCAACATCAGGAACAATCTTCCTGCATCTAGCCTGTCCAATCCCTTTAGGATCTTATACGTTTCAATCAGATCCCCACTCAATCTTCTAAATTCCAACGAGTACAAGCCCAATTCATCCAGTCTTTCTTCATATGAAAGTCCCGCCATCCCAGGGATCAATCTGGTGAACCTTCTTTGTACTCCCTCTATGGCAAAGATGTCTTTCCTCAGATTAGGGGACCAAAACTGCACACAATACTCCAGGTGTGGTCTCACCAAGGCCTTGTACAACTGCAGTAGTACCTCCCTGCTCCTGTACTCGAATCCTCTCGCTATAAATGCCAGCATACCATTCGCCTTTTTCACCGCCTGCTGTACCTGCATGCCCACTTTCAATGACTGGTGTATAATGACACCCAGGTCTCGTTGCACCTCTCCTTTTCCTAATCGGCCACCATTCAGATAATAATCTGTTTTCCTATTTTTGCCACCAAAGTGGATAACTTCACATTTATCCACATTAAATTGCATCTGCCATGAATTTGCCCACTCACCCAACCTATCCAAGTCACCCTGCATCCTCTTAGCATCCTCCTCACTGCTAACACTGCCACCCAGCTTCGTGTCATCCGCAAACTTGGAGATGCTGCATTTAATTCCCTCATCCAAGTTATTAATATATATTGTAAACAACTGGGGTCCCAGCACTGAGCCTTGCGGTACCCCACTAGTCACCGCCTGCCATTCTGAAAACCACGTGATCAATTAACCTACAAATCCATACATCTTTGGAATGTGAGAGGAAACCAAAGCACCTGGAGGAAACTATGTGGTCATGGGGAGAACAGTCTGCAATGAGAATTGAACCCAGGTCACTGGTGCTGTAATAGCATTATACTAAGTGCTACGCTACTGAGCCACACTGTCTCAGAATTTGCTAAATGGCTTGCCACAATCATCAGCTCCTTCTCCAGAAAGGTTCTTGCAAGTTTAGTATTCAGTTTCCTCATGCATCTTAAGCCTGCTTTACTCCTCTGCCTTCATTAGGCCAGTATCAACAGGTTTGTTGCATTTACTTCAGCGTTGCTAGTTGCCCTTTCACTACCTTAAGGCTATACCCACTCATGGGGAAAGCTTCGGGAATGAACCCTGAGGAAAGATCTGGAGCTGGAGTGCCTGAGACAGTCCTAAGTTGTGTTCCACGCTGACTGGCAACTCCTGCGACGCTGCTGATGCCAGAACTGTAACAGTCTCTGCCATTCCTTTGGATCCCTCAGCTGTATGGAGGTGGGGAGTGTGCTACATGGGTAACAGCTTGTTCTCCATATCGCGTTGCCCTGGCTTGCATATCACGGAGACAACTGGGACACAACATCCATGGTCGACCCCAGCGAAGGAGGGCCTCAAGTGTTAGTTGCCAACACCGTTCAGTGGGAGCCACTGGAACAGGAGAGGAAAGTTCTTTAGATTGATGTAGAGTACATGGCTCTGCAGCCAAAGAAGTCTCACCCGAAGTTTAGAAGTTTCATAAAACAAAAAGCTTATGGGATTTTTAAAAATGTTTTTCCCTGGCAGCGGTGAGCAATGTGGAATATGATTGATGCAGGGAAAGGGATTAAAAGAACTAAAGATGGAAGCCTAGGGGACATTCCTGTAGCATACAGTAAGGGAAGGTCATGTGGGTTCTGGCCAAAAGGGCATGTTAAGAAACAGATATCACTGTGATTTTCCTTCTCTTTCTCTCCTTGTGAAGAGAAGTGTGACGAATGATGAAGAATGCCTGAATGTTGTGCATGTGAAACTTAATATTCAAACCAGATTTGAATGAGACTTGAGAGAATGGTTCGGTGAAGAGTATCCCCTTTCTCATTCAACATCTATAAAACGCAGAGAGAAATGCAAAAAAAAAATCCTGTTTTTAAATTCTCTTCCTTTGCATTAAATAAGTATGCATTCTGGAAAAAAACATTTTGCTTCTGTGCGTGCTCTGCGTTGTTTAGAGAAACATTGGTCTCCTTGATAACTCAAAAGCCAAGATGCGGGAGGGGGTGGGGGAATACTCAAACAGTTGGTATGTCACTCAATGTAAGTTCAAGTTCGAGTTGTTTTTTTTGTCATGCAACCGTACACATGTATACCACTAAATGAAACAACATTCCTCTGGACCAAGGTACACAACACAGTACAAGTATAACTCATACACAACACATGAAGTAATATTACTACAAATGAATTAATAATGAGCTGCATTTACGACACAAGTTAAAAAGTTAGCAGTATAATACTGCTGGTGCTTCATGAGTGATGAGACCTCGGTGGTGGTAGGGAGTTCAGTAGTCTCAAGGTCTGGAGGAAGATGTTGTTTCTCATCCTAACAGTTCTTGTCCTAATGCAATAGTACCTTCTGCCTGATGGTAGGGAGTCAAAGAGATTATTGGATGGATGGGAGAATCACTGACAGTACTAAGGGCCCTGCATACACGGCGCTCCTGATAAATATCTCTAATGGGTGGAAAAGAGACACTGATGATCCTCTTGGCAGTCCTTGCAATCCTTTGAAGGGTCTTACAGTCGGATGCCTTGCAATTCCTGTACAAAATGTTGGTCAGAACATTCTCGATGGTGCTCCTGTAAAAAGTGGTTAGAATGGGTAGGGGGCGGGGAGTGTCTCTTCCAGTGGATATTCGAAATAGCTAGGTGGTAGAAAAATATTTTGTATCATTCTGCACAGAAGAAATGAAGGGATCAGTTAAAATGAACAACCAAACAAGAGACATACATCAAAGTTGCTGGTAAACGCAGCAGGCCAAGCAGCATCTATAGGAAGAGGCGCAGTCGACGTTTCAGGCCGAGACCCTTCGTCAGGACTAACTGAAGGAAGAGTGAGTAAGGGATTTGAAAGCTGGAGGGGGAGGGGGAGATGCAAAATGATAGGAGAAGACAGGAGGGGGAGGGATAGAGCCGAGAGCTGGACAGGTGATAGGCAAAAGGGGATACGAGAGGATCATGGGACAGGAGGTCCGGGAAGAAAGACGGGGGGGGGGTGACCCAGAGGATGGGCAAGAGGTATATTCAGAGGGACAGAGGGAGAAAAAGGAGAGTGAGAGAAAGAATGTGTGCATAAAAATGAGTAACAGATGGGGTACGAGGGGGAGGTGGGGCCTAGCGGAAGTTAGAGAAGTCAATGTTCATGCCATCAGGTTGGAGGCTACCCAGACGGAATATAAGGTGTTGTTCCTCCAACCTGAGTGTGGCTTCATCTTTACAGTAGAGGAGGCCGTGGATAGACATGTCAGAATGGGAATGGGATGTGGAATTAAAATGTGTGGCCACTGGGAGATCCTGCTTTCTCTGGCGGACAGAGTGTAGATGTTCAGCAAAGCGGTCTCCCAGTCTGCGTCGGGTCTCACCAATATATAAAAGGCCACATAGGGAGCACCGGACGCAGTATATCACCCCAGTCGACTCACAGGTGAAGTGATGCCTCACCTGGAAGGACTGTTTGGGGCCCTGAATGGTGGTAAGGGAGGAAGTGTAAGGGCATGTGTAGCACTTGTTCCGCTTACACGGATAAGTGCCAGGAGGGAGATCAGTGGGGAGGGATGGGGGGGACGAATGGACAAGGGAGTTGTGTGGGGAGCGATCCCTGCGGAATGCAGAGAGAGGGGGGGAGGGAAAGATGTGCTTAGTGGTGGGATCCCGTTGGAGGTGGCGGAAGTTACGGAGAATAATATGTTGGACCCGGAGGCTGGTAGGGTGGTAGGTGAGGACCAGGGGAACCCTATTCCTAGTGGGGTGGTGGGAGGATGGAGTGAGAGCAGATGTACGTGAAATGGAGGAG
Organism: Mobula hypostoma; assembly: GCF_963921235.1. Lineage (NCBI taxonomy): Eukaryota > Metazoa > Chordata > Chondrichthyes > Myliobatiformes > Myliobatidae > Mobula > Mobula hypostoma. Next base: position 102,240,086 of record NC_086104.1, read on the forward strand.
ATGCGTTTAAGAGCAGAGTTGATAGTGGAGGAAGGGAAGCCCCTTTCTTTAAAAAATGAAGACATCTCCCTCGTCCTAGAATGAAAAGCCTCATCCTGAGAGCAGATGCGGCGGAGACGGAGGAATTGCGAGAAGGGGATGGCGTTTTTGCAAGAGACAGGGTGAGAAGAGGAATAGTCCAGATAGCTGTGAGAGTCAGTAGGCTTACAGTAGAACAAGAGGTTGTGTAATCCATATTAACCCTTTCACCAATGAAACAAATGAGTTGAAGCGTGGAGGTTCACAGATCAACTTTATTCACCATTTACACTTACATGGATTAGGAATTTACTGTGGTGTGCTGTTCAAGGCAACAAAAAGCAACATTTAACAAAGATAAAGAATAGAGAATTGTATAAAAAATAAAGTTAGAGGTTAAAGTATTGACATGGAATAAAGTGTGCACAAATACATGCATTTGTGCATGTATTTCCACAATACATGTGTACGGGGTCTTTTTTTTGTATGTTAAATTTAAAATGGCTTCTTTGTTATGTTATACTGGGGAATGCTTCTTTGTTATGTTAAATGCTGAGAATTCTCTAGCTAGACATTTGCTTGGGTTAATACAGACAGCAGGGTGCTATTAACCAATGGGTGTTCATGTTATCGTTTTTTTCGGGTGATGATGCTGTCTCATATGACTGGGGATGGGGATTTTGGCGGGGAGTCGGAGGAGAGACGGGGAGGACGGCGGACGTGCGGGGGTTTTTGGGGGGGAGTCGGAGGAGAGACGGGGAGGACGGCGGACATGCAAAAGGCTCCGGTCGATCACTCCGGGTGGTCCCGAGCCGTGAGTCGACAGGATCCTGGTGGTCGTTAGGAATTTATTGAGCTCCAACAGTTGTGCACGAAGAACTTGGACTTTGACAAGTCTGGCGCCTTTTTTTCCATTACTTCCTTTTCTGTATGGAATTTATATTAATTTCGTAGAATTAGTAATATCTATAAAGTGTACTTGGTAAAACATACTGGGTGTGCTGGCTGATGATTGATGTTTGGGAATGATTCAGGTGGCAGCGGTGCTGCAACCAACTCAGTGGGAAGCGTTCAGGCAGCTGCTGGGCGGGATTTCCCCTAGACATATACGAGCCAATATAACTGGGCCTTACACATGCATGCACTTACAATGTTAACAGCATTAAAATTGTGGTTTAAAGTGTTTGCAGTACAGTGAAGGGGTAACAAGATAGAGAGGGTGGCGGTGGCTAACTAGAATGGCTGATCAGATGAACTGACTGGGGGAAGATGACGTGAGGTTTTTGTTTTAATAGCCAGCATGATATAGAGGAAGACGTAAGACAGCACATATCTGTTCCATCCCTCAGTAAGCTTATGACAGTTTCATGAACTCTGCTTTTCCACACAACCCTCATTTCCTTTGCTTCCTTGAGAATGCAAAAATCTATTTGATGTCAGTCTTGACTACGTTCAGCAACTGATTTTTTTCTGCTCCTGAATTTGTGGTGTTACATTTTCTACCTGTTAATCCGCTGAGACCGTTCCAGTGTCAAGATATTCTGGAAACTCACTGATGCATGCCCTAACTCTCCAGCAGCCTCAGGATGCAGGCCACCTGATCCAAGGAATTAGTTTGGCTTTTAATACTTTGATTTCCGCAGTGCTCATAGTTTCTTTATTAATATTAACTTCTCCTCACTACTCACTCCCAGCATCACTTGGTATTCCTACTATTTCTGGCACTGGGTATATTTAAAGCAGAGGTTGATGGGTTCTTAATTAGTAAAGGTTACAGGGAGAATGGGGTTGAGAAGGATAATAAATCAGCCATGATGGAATGGTGAAGCAGATTTAATGGGCTGAATGGCATAACCCTGCTATATCTTATGATCTTATGTTATTCATTTTCTTCTTGTGGATCTTATACACACACAGTGGCCACTTTATTAGATATTCCTGTACACCTCATGCAAATATCTAATCAGCCAATCAAGTGGCAGCAACATAATGCAGAAAAAACATGCAGACATGGTCATGAACTTGTTGTTTAGGCCAAATTTCAGAATGAGGGAGAAATGCAACCTTAGTGACTTTATCTGTGAAATGATTGTTGGTGCCATACAGGGTGGTTTGAGTGGTTAAGATTAGTCAGCTCCATCTTGGGTAATAGCCTCCATAATATCCAAGACATCTTCAAGGAGCTGTGCCTTAGGAAGGTGATGTCCATATTAAGGACCCCCATCACCCGGGACATGCCCTCTTCTCATTGGAAGGAGGTACAGAAGTCTGAACGCACACACTCAGTGATTCAGAAACAGCTTCTTCCCCTCTGCCATATGATTCCTAAATGGACACTGAACCCATGAACACTACTTCACTTTTCAAAAATTATATATTATTTGTTTATGCACTATTTTTAATCTATTCAATATACATAAATATACTTACTGCAATTGATTTACTTATTTATTTAGTACTTATATACTTCCTTTCTATATTATCATGTACTGCTGCTAAATTAGTGAATTATATGACATAAGCCGATGGTAGTAAACCTGATTCTGATTCTTGAGTAGCTCAGAAATTGCTGATCTCCTGGGATTATCATGCACAATAATCTCTAGAGTTTACAGAAAATGCTGCGAAAAACAAAAAAATAACAATCAGTGAGCAGCAGTTTGCAAGCGAAAATGACTTGTTAATGCGAGAGGTCAGAGAAGAATGGCCAGATAGATTCAAGCTGACAGCAAGGCGACAGTGACTCAAATAACCATGCGTTACAAGGGTCTCGGCCTGGAACGTCGACTGTACCTCTTCCTAGAGAAGCTGCCTGGCCTGCTGCGTTCACCAGCAACTTAGATGTGTGTTGCGAGCACTTTATTAGGTTCAGGGGCCAGCTATAAAGCAGCAAATAAGTGTAAATCTTAATTCTTCAATTTTCTATACATTCTGCTGTTGACTTTAAAAATGAGCCTTAAATCAAACTCTCATTAGCTTTCTCATTAACTGCAATGCAAAGTATCAGACAGGTGGTGCTTCAATAAGGGGAATAGCATGTTCTACAGACAAGGGTAGAGCTGCGCTTAATTACGCCCTTACTTACTTCACACTGCTTTGGTTTTTCCATAGCTACCCTCTCATCAATTACGCCTCATTTTTGGTGCAATGTCGGGATGTTTGTGTCCTAATCTGTATCAGACCATAATCACAAGGTCACCAGGCTATCAAACATGTTCTCCATGCACTTGCTACTGACGTAAGCATACTTTTATTTCACAAACAAACCTTGATGTTCTAGTGACCTAATCCTTCAATTGCATAACAGCAAAAAGAATTTTCCACTGATTCAGAAAGTGCAAAACTCCCTGGGAGGGGAAAGGAGGGTGGGATTAAACTGATTTGGCAGGGGTATGGGAACCTGTGGGAGAGGGAGTTTGTGATCCACCTGCAGATGGGACCTAGTAAGTTAAGTTTGGAGAATTTCTTTTGCAGACGCTCAGGGATGATGGTATTGAAGGTTGAACTCAAATCAACAAATACAATCCTGACAAATGTTCCAGTGGAGTCAAGGTGCTGTGGTATAAATTAACTATCATGGAACTGAACAGAGATATTGGTCTGGAAATCTGATAATCTATTGCTTGTTTTTCAGCTTCAAGAAAATGAAAATCCCGGAGTGAAAAGTGATAATGACGAACCCTGCGAAGTTTCCTGTAACTGGAAATTCAAACAGGCAGATACCATTGTGAAGCATGCTTGCACAGGTAATGTATTTCTGCTGCTAAAGTAGAATCCAGGGGTATTCGTTCTCATGTATACTGTTTCAAATATTGCTTGGTGAAACCCTGACCCTTTCCCTAAGTGCATGATGTTGTTCTGCAGCTTTGTCTGTTGGAATTTCCGTAGCACAGTCACTTAGAACTTCCATAGCAACAAACACATGTTTATGACTTATATTAGTGACAGTAAACCTGATTCTGTAAGCTGAACACTTTGGGGGAGGAGGGGAGAGGAGGGGGCTGCCTGCTCATTCCAGAGACTACTCCTAATCATAACTGACCATCCTCACATCCTCACCTGGATTCACTCACTCATGAGTCAAGATTCAAGGCTCTTTATGGTCATTTCTCCGACACAAGTGTACAGGAAAATGAAGTAATTGTTGCTCAGGGTCTGACCCAGCACAAAAAAAACACAAATTAAAAACACAATAATAATAATAATAAGCACACAATAAATATAAAGACATAAGATAGTTTATATACATAGATTGACTGTCTGTCCATACAGTGACACTGGGCTGTACATAAGGTGACTGAGGGGAAATAATGAAGTAGTGGTGGAATTAGTGGGTGGACGTCTTACTGCTTGTGAAAAGTAACTGTTTTTGAGACTGGTGGTCCCTACATAGGTAATACATTGTGTCCTCCCTTGATGGGAAAGGGACAAACAGTCCGTGAGCAGGGTGTGTGGGATCCTTCGTTATGTTACCAGCCCTTTTCCTGCACCTTTCTGTATATATGTTCTTGATGGTGCTAGTGATGCGTTGGGCAGCTTTAACTACCTGTTGTAGAGCCTTCCTTTCCGCCACAGTGCAGTTTCTGTATCAAGCAGTGAAGCTTGTTAGGATGCTCTCTACTGGGCATCTGTAGCATGATGCGGCTATAGATGAGCGTAGCCCAGCCCTCTTCTGCCTCTACAGAAAGTAGAGGCGCTGGTGAACTTTCCTGATTGTGTAGGATGTGTTCAGGGGCAATGAGAGCTTTGTGTGATGTGCACTCTCAGGAGTTTAAAAATGCTTGCTGATGTAAGGGGGGGTGTGAGTGATGTGAGTTCTCCTGAAGTCAATAACCATCTTCCTTTACCCTTTTGACATAAAGGAAGAGGTAATTTGCCTGGCAACAGGCCTTGAGTTCTTCCATCTCCTCTCTGTAGGCCACTTCATCATTGTTGGTGATGAGCCCCACCACTGCCGTGCCATCGGTGAACTTGACAATGTGATTACCCGGGTGTTTGGCGGTGCAGTTGTTTTTGAGCAGAGTGTACAGCAATGGGCACAGCACACAGCACTAGGGGCACTTGTATGGAGAATGATGGGAAGGGAGGAGTGTTTGTGCACCCTGACTATCTGAGGTCTCTTCATTAGGAAGTTCAACACTCAGTTGCACAATGGTGTATTTAGACCGAGGAATAGGAGTTTGTTTGCCAAGGTTTGTGGAACAATAGAGTTGAATGCTGAACTGAAATCCAGAAACAGCATTCTGATACAGGTGTCCTTGATTTTTAAAAGTGTCAGGGCCAGTGGCATTTGTCATTGTGTGGCTCTGTCAGTGAGCATATTAGTGAGTTTCCAATGTGGTAGGAATGGAATTTTTGACATGCGCCATTATCAGCTGCTCAAAACAGTATCATTTGCTATCTCTGGTTCCACCTCTTTCCTTCATCTTTTAAGACAGGATATTTCCCCTCTATTTCCAGGGTGTTTGTCTGAAACATCAACAGTCCCTTTCCCTCCATTGATACTACCTGACCTGCAGATTTCTTCTAGCATCTTCTTTGTTTACCTCCACCGTAGTTCGGGTAATTGGAAAGCCCTTCTGATGGTTGATGTGTGGTGATGCACATAAGGGTGATGTGCAGCCCTGGCTTAATGTTCCAATTCGAGAGCAAATACTCTTCCAGACTACAATGTTCAGATACAGTTTGGGAAAAGTTAGTAAATATCTTGGAGAATTACTGACTTGGAGAGTTACAAAGTTGAATGGACTGTGTGCATTAATTGGCATGGATTTCATCTGTTCAAAGCAATAATAGATAAGGATCTGAATGGCTGCATGTTGTTTTAATGTGAGTGAATAGATTAATAGTCCATGAACTTTCAATCACGAAGCTTCAAATATGTGAACTTAATACTTTTATTAATCTTTTTCTTAAATTTGACATAAAGTATGACAATACTGATTCAGATTCAATGGAAAGGGCAGGAAACAAGACAGGCTCCCTCAGAAAGCCAAGCAATCTTTAAGTGCAGCTCGATACATCTTCTTTCAGCATTTGTCCATTAAGAACAATGGTTCAATTCTGATTTTAAATTCACTGTTGCCTTACTTTACTGTATAGATTAGTTTCTGTTTGGAACCAAAGTATCTTAGCATTATTTATGAGGAAGATAAATTCAAAGAGAATGACTTATAAATGAGTTGGATGTTTTGAATATGCAAATATTTTCTGATTTATTTATGACAATAAATATGTTTTGCACATGGAAAGTTCAGTGGAAATTCAATATTGTTATTAATTTTTCCAGTTCTGTACCATTATTTGACTTAAGGCAAATGGGGAAACAGCGATCAAGACATATTACTAATCCTTACTGAGTTTTACATGTACCAGAGTAGTAGTAGTGCAATCGCTTGAGTCGAGTATGATGTTCTCCCAAGGGGTTGTCTATTGGTGGGTCTATGGAATTCATTGCCACAGATAGCTGTGGTAGCCAAGTCATTGGATATATTTAAAGCAGGGGTTGATAGGTTCTTGATCAGTCAGATGTCAAAGGTTACGAGAAGAAGGCAGAAGAATGGGGTTGAGAGGGATAATAAATCAACCATAATGGAATGGCAGAACAAAGTCAATGGGCTGAATGGCCTAATATTGCTCCTAGGTCTTACGGCCTTGTGTTCATATGGGTCCTTTGGTGGCTGTAGGGCTGATCCGGGATCCAACTATTCCGAGCAGTGTAAGCACCAGTAAGTGGTGGCTGTGGTTAGAGGTTGAGTCTTTCAGTTGTTCAGACTCTCCTTTTGCAGCTACTGCTTGTTCTCTGTGGCACAGTGGAGGTGGCTCCCATGTAGCGCAGCTCCCTCTTGAAAAGATTTCCTTCAGGTCTATCTACTGAGTGCAATGTCTTACCAGTTTTTAGATGTAATATTGAATTTCTTCATTCAGTTTCATTCTTATGTTGACCATTTAATACATTAATCTCACATCAGGCAAGTATTAAAACTATTGACAGCAGCAGGTAAACTGTAATCATAACAGAATGACACAAAATATGGTTCCACCCAGAGAGGACTTAATCAGCATGGTTTCTTCAAGGGAAAATCTTGCCTGATGAATCTGTTGGAATGCTTTGAAGAAATAACAAGCACGATAGACAAGGGCGAATCAGTTGATGTCGTGTATTTGGATTTTCAGAAGCCTTTGACAAGGTGCCACACATGAGGCTGCTTAACAAGCTACGAGTCCATGGTATTACAGGATAGATTCTAGCACGGATAATGCAGTGGCTGATAGGCATAAGGCAAAAAGTGGGAATAAAGGGAGCCTTTTCTGGTTGGCTGCCGGTGTCTAGTGGTGTTTCTCAAAGCTCTGTGTTGGGACCAATTCTTTTTATATTATATGTCAATGATTTGGACAAGGAATTTGATAGCTTTGTTGCAAAGTTTGCAGACGATATGAAGATAGATGGAGGGGCAGATAGTTTGAGGAAGTAGAGAGGCTACAGAAGGACTTAGACAGATTAGGAGAAAGAGCAAAGAAATGGCAGATGGAATATAGTGTCAGGAAGTGTATGGTCATGCACTTTGGTAAAAGAAATGAAAAGATTGACTATTTTCTAAATGGAGAGAAAATACAAAAAAACTGAGACACAAAGGGACTTGGGAGTCCTTGTTCAGGATTCCCTAAAGGTTAATTTGCAGGTTGAGTCTATGGTAAGGAAGGCAATGTTCGCATTCATTTTAAGGCGACTAGAATATAAAAGCAAGGATGTAATGTTGAATTTTTATAAAGCACTGGTAAGGCCTCACATGGAGTACTATAGGCAGTTTTGGGCTCCTTCCTTTGTTTAGAAAGGATGGCAATACACACAAAATGCTGGAGGAACTCAGCAGGCCAGGCAGCATGTATGGAAAAGAGTACAGTTGATATTTCGGGCTGAGACTCTTCATCAGGACTGGAAAAAAAGATGAAGAGTCAGAGTAGGAAAGGGAGGAACTACCACAAGGGCTGGAGAAGGGAAATTCTGATATGAGAGGTCAGAAGACCATGGAAGAAAGGGGAGAGGAGCACCAGAGGGAGGTATAGACAGGTAAGGAAATAAGATAAGAGAGGGAAATGGAAATGGGGAATGGTGAAGGAGATGGGGGGAGAATTCTATCAGAAGTTCGAGAAGTTGGTGTTTATGCCATCATGTTGGAGGCTACTCAGATGGAATATAAGGTGTTGCTCCTCCAACCTGGGTGTATCCTCATTGTGACAGTACAGGAGGCCTTGATCTGACATATCAGAATGGGAATGGGAAGTGAAACTAAAATGAGTGGCCACTGGGACATCACATTTTTTCTGGTAGGTGCTTGGTGAAGTGATCTCCCAATCTGCGTCAGGTCTCACCAATACGCAGGAGACCACACTGGGAGCAATGGATAGAGTAGATGACCCCAACAGTCTCACAGGTGAAGTGTCACCTCACCTGGAAAAACTGTTTGGGGCCCTAAAGGTAGTGAGGGAGGAGGTGTAGGGGCAGGTGTAGTACTTGTTCCACTTGCAAGGATAAGTTTCAGGAGGGAGATCAGTGGGGAGGGACAATCTCTGTGGAAAGCAGAAAGTTGGGGGGAGGTGGGGAGGAGTGGAGAAAGAAAGATGTCCTTGGTGATGGGATCCTGCTGGAGATGGCAAAAGTTACAGAAAATTATGTCCTGGACACAGAGGTTGGTGGAGTGTAGGTGAGGACAAGAGGAATTCTATCTCTGGTCTGGTGATGGAAGGATGGAGTATAAGAGAAAGAATGAATCCTTAGAAAGGGTGTGCTGAAACTGGACAGGGTTCAAAGGAGGTTCATGAACATGATTCCAGGATTGAATGGCTTGTCATATGAAGAGCGTTTGAAAACTCTGGGCCTGTATTCACTAGAATTCAGAAGAATGAAGGGTGACCTCATTGAACCGATCGAATGGTGAAAGGCCTTGATTGAGTGGCTGGGGAGAGGATGTTTCCTGTAGTGGGAGAGTCTAAGACCAGAGGACACAGCCTTAGAATAGAGTGGCATCCTTTTAGACAGAGTTGAGGAGGGATTTCTTTAGCCAGAGAGTGGTGAATCTGTGGAATTCTTTGCAAAAGGCAGCTGTGGAGGCCAAGTCTTCATGTATATTTAAGGCAGAGGTTGATAGATTCCTGATTGGTCAGGGCATGAAAGGAAAAGGGGAGCAGGCAGGAGACTTGGGGCTGAGAGGAAAATTCAGATCAGTCATGATAAAATGGCAGAGCAGACTCAATGGGCCAAATGGCCTAATTCTGCTCCTATATCTTATGGTCTTATGGTCTTAATTGATTCTTTTTCTGGCACTCAATATTTTACACATGGATAAAGCAGATGGAGAACACATAACAAAGTGTTCAGTTACCCAGTTGCACGTAGAGGGAATACACATCAATTCAGACTGATTATAAACTGTGTTGATTGCCAGAATGGGAAGTCCGCTTGAACACCCTCAAAAGCATTGAAACCCTAGAGTTACATAGGAGCATTTGTAAACCAAAAGATATGTTCAATAAAAGAAATACAGATGTAATTCTTTTTCCAAATGTTTTTTTGCCTTCTCCTCACACTGTAGTCATGATTCTATTCTACCTGCCCTAAAGTCTACCATCACTTTGCATTGTTTTAACTCTTTGTCTACATTGCAACCCTAAGGTGCACACTTCCTCTCCGTAACATTATCACAAATGATATGGGCTGCAAAGTTAAAAGAGATTTCTTAATATATACAGTAACAGCTATGACTAATGCACAAATACATCAATTCTAAATATGCAGTGTCACCACCGTTTGTATGTGTTCTGCTCATCCATACTTTTTCTGTTGAGTTTTTTTCAATGAAATAAACCATTTAAGTGTGTAACAAAAATAAAGGTTTTGGAAAAAAAAGATTAATTGCATTTTCTGTTATTCTTATTTAAGTTCTCTAGTACTCTGTGGTGACAAAGAACTCTGTTGTGAGTTAGGAACCGCTGTAAGCTGCTGGAAGGTTGGCATAGGACCTCCACAGCCCTGCAGGGATATCAGTCCATTTTCAAACTCTCTGTTCTCTTTCTACGTTAGTTCAAAATTACAGCAAATATCATTGCACAGTGCAAAATTCAAAATAATAACAAATAATTCAAAATAGAAGTTCAAAGAAAGCCTGACCTCAATGGCGGTAAACTATCAGATTGCCAATTTAATGAAGCAGATGACCATCGGATGGCTTTCTTCCAATCTGATGGCAGTCTTCCTTCAGGTAAGGAAGGCTGCCATCCTCATTGAGTCAAGCCCATGTGTGATTCCAGAACCTGATGTCATGAACTCAATGTCATAAACCTGACAGATTTTTTTTTTACCAGATGTTTTTAGCTTACCTTTTCTGAGATTTCTCAAGTATTCTACATTTACCTCATTACTTTGAGTTTAAATTCCCGACCTGTCACAGTGGGATTTAAACTCATTCCATTGAATCAGTGGCCCAGAACCTTGGCTGACAGACCAGTAATACAATCAGAAGGCTCTCAAGAACGCACTGAAGTGGATTTGGTTATTTGGAAGGACATTTCTGTTCCACATTTATGGGGAAGATTTTAAAGAAGCCTTGTTGATCTATTTTAATTCTTTCAACACTTCAAAGCTTCTTGCTATTGATGCTTCATACTAAGCATACTATCTGGATGCATAACGACTTCATCTGTCAACTGCTCCAGACGAGATCACAAGAAACAGCTAAGAGCTGTGGCCGCAGCTCAGCACATCACAGGAACCAGCCACCTCATTATGGATTCTGCCTCTATGTCCCGCTGCCGCAGTAAAGCAGCCAACATAATCAAAGACCCGACCCACCCCAGACATCCTCTCTTCTCCCAACAGACAGAAGGGACATACCACCGGGATCAAGGTCAGCTTCTATCCCATTGTTTTTACACTCTTGAATGGGCCTGTTGTACAATAAGATGTACTCTTGGCTTCACCATCTCCTTTGCCATGATCTTGCACTTGATCGTTTACCGGCATTGCACCTTTTCAGTACTTTTACACTTTGTTCTGCATTAGTATTGTTTGACATTATTCTAGTTCAATGTACTGTGTAAAGATTTGATCTGTAAAGCAGCATGTAAGACAAGCTTTTCACCATCTAAGTACACATGACAATAACAAACCAATTCCAAAATGCAAATACTAGAAGATGAATCCAGCTTTCTGTGTCAGCCCTCAGTACAGCAGCATGATGGCATAGCGTTATTACAGCTCCAGTGGCCTGGGCTCAATTCCCACTGCTGGCTGTAAGGAGTTTGTACATTCTCCCCAGGACCACAGGGGTTTCTTCTGGGTGCCTCGGTTTCCTACCACGTTCCAAAGAAGTACAAGGCTAGTATGTAGGTTAATTAGGTGGTGCATATTCCTTGGGCTGGAAGGGCCTATTACCAATCTGTGTCTCTAAAACTCTCTAAGTGGAAAGCCTGCAAACAAATAATTAATATAAAATTCCTCTAGGAATCCCAGGTGATTATGCTAGCTTGACAAATGAATGAGGAATAAACTTCATGTTATTTTGCAGATTAAGACACAAGAGAAGATGCATTTGCTGGAATCTGCAGCAGCACACAAAATGGTGGAGGGAAGTCAGCAGAACAAGCAGCACTTGCTGAGGAACATGGATAGTCGATATTTCGAATCGAGACTCTTCATGCAGACTCTTTTCATGGACAGTTCAGATGAAGGGTGTCAAACCAAGATGTTGACTATCCATTTCCCTGTATAGATGCTGCCTGACCGGTTGTGTTCCTCTAGCATTTTGTGTGTTATTATTTAGCACGTAGCTCAAATGCCAAGATGACTTCAAATGATCGAGAAAGAATTCATGAAAAACCTGAGGAAAAATTCCTTTGCCCAGAGTGGCTATGACAGAAGTACACCACCTGTGGAGCCAATATGGCCTTTAAAATGGAATTGATGTTCACTTGAGAGAAAATAATTACAAGACAATAGGGAAAGTGTGGAGGAACTGGGAATGGCTTAGTTGTTATAAGAAAATGGCAGAGATTCAAGGGGCTGGTTGTCTTTCTTCTGTACCATAATAATCCTATGATTGTGATTTGTCCAGGGATAACAGAAATCCCAGTATTCAATCTTGATATTTAATAATGGCACAGATCAACAAATATGATTCCTATTCTTTTCTATAAGATCACAGTACAGTGGGATTATAAAATATTAATAAAATGGAGAGTAACATACGAGGCTTTAATTGCCATTGAGTTACGTCAGTGGTTGGACAGAGTCCTGTTCCTCTTCAATACCAGCCACTCAAAGACTAATGGGGTAACATTCCAGCTTTCTGTGAATGATGTAATTCTGTTGCTAGGTAAATATTATGTGCTATAAGTAAGTTATGCTCAAGTCTTATATATCACTTACATGTTGGTGTAAGTTGCTATGAACTTTGCCACAAACAGTGACAAGTTCTGGCCTTGCCCTAAATATGTATTTGACTTTTCATCACTTGCTTTCAGATTCAGATTCATTTAGTTATCACATGCATATCAAAACGTACAGTGAAATGCATTGTTTGCGTTATCGCCCAACAGCTGGGGAAGCCCGCAAGTGTTGCTGCACACCCTGGAGCCAACATGTTCTTCCTTCCTGAGCAATCTTCAGAAGAAAACCTTATGTTGCTCTGCTCTCGAAATAGGCTAGTGTGTGTGGAATATTTAGGGTTCTCCTCTGGATTACAACTGTGGCAATATTCAAAAAGCAAAGACACAAATCAAAACCAAAATGCTGGAAATACTCAGCAGATCAGACAGCATCAATGCAAAGAGAATCAATGTTTGTGTTTCAGGTAAACAACTTTGGATCAAAAGCAGGAAATGTTAGAAATCTGACAGTTTAGAAAATGAGAAATGGTTGGAGAAGGCCAGAGACCAAGAGACTGAAGAACACAAAGTGGTGGTGGTACTAGCTGAAAGGCTGTTTGTTAGGCACAACTGGAGGAGATGTAACTAGAAGGAGATTTCAAAGTAAATTTATTAGCAAAGTACATACATGTTTCCATATACAACCATGAGATTAATTTTCTTGCAGGTAAATTCAAAAAACACAATAGAATTATTGCAAAGCAGCACCCAACAAGACAAACAATCAATGTGCAAAAGACACCAAGCTCTGCAAATCCAAAAAAATCAAATAATGATAATAAATAAGCAATAAATATCAAGAACATAAGATGAAGAGTCTTTGAAAGTGAATCTATAGGTTGTGGGAACAGTTCAGTGATGGGGTGAGTGAAGAAGAGTGAAGTTATCCCCACTGGCTCAAGGGCCTAATGGTTGAGGGGGTAATAACTGTTCCCAAACTTGGTGGTATAGGGTCCTGAGGCTCCTGTACCACCTTCTTGCTAGCAGCATGAGAAGTGAGCATGGTCTGGATGGTAGGGGCCCTTGATGATGGATGCTGCTTTCCTGCAACCGTGCATGATGTAGATATGCTCAATGGTGGGGATGTCTTTATCCATGATGTACAGGGACAAGGCAAAGTGCTGGAACTGTGAGCTAAGGAACAAAGGAGATGCTGGAAATATTAACTGAAATGGAAAATGATGGAAATATTCAACTGATCAGGCAGCATCCATGGACAGAACCGTAGAATTTATGTTACATGCTGATGACCTTTCATCAGACTTGCCCAGTTTTCATTCAACATAGAAAGGTTGGTTATTTGAAATTGTAGAATGTACCATGGGCAGCATAATAGCTTAGCGGCTAATGTGATTCTTTATAGTGCTAATGCAGGGGGTTCAATCCCCACTTGGGTTTCAACTGGGTTTATCCCACGTTCCAAAGATGTATGGGTTTGTAAGGGTTAGTAAGTTGTGGGCATGTTTGTTGGTACTAGAAGCATGGTGACACTTGCGGGCTGCCCCCAGCACATCCTTGGACAGTGTTGGGTTTTCACACAAACAACACTTTTCACTGTATGTTGCAATGTAAAAAATAAAGCTAATCTTTAATAACACATACGAATCATAAATGCAAGAGTTTCTGAAGATGCTGGAAATCCGAAGTAACACACACAAAATGCTGGAGGACTCTGCAGGTCAGGCAGCAACTACTGAACTGAACAAACAGTCAAAGTTTTGAGCAGAGACCCTTCATCGGGACTGGAAAGGAAGGGGGATGAATAAGGGCAGTCATATGCTCAGTTGAAAGACAAGATACTCGAGCTTTATCGGAACAAAATCAGAGGCCAGAGACAGAAACATAAGAATTTTAGTAGGATGGAGAACTAATGCATAAGGGGCAACTAAATTCCAGGCCAGCCTTGCAGACTACATGGAATATTTCCACAATGCATTTACCCAATCTGCAAGTTCGGGTAGACAGCATTGTGCATACCACATGCAGTAGTACAGTACATAGGAAGAAGTAGAACTGAATCATGGAAGGAATGCTTGAGGATGAAGGGAAGCAATAAAAGGGCAGGCATTGCATCTGCTACAGTTGCACGAGAAGCCACTGTGAAAAGAGGACTGATATTGTTGAACCTGGAAGATGAAGAAGGCAAGTCCCTTCGGAAAGCTGGAAGAGAAGGGGAAGAGTATGAAGGGCAATGGCTTCATCATGTTTATGCACTGTAGGGTTGTGATATTGTTGTCTGCACTGTGAGATGTTAACTCTCTTCCTTAGACACCTGTGCACATGGAAGAGTTTGGACAGTTTTGATGTTTAAAGTTCAAAGTGAGTTTATCATCGAAGTACCTATAAGTTGTCAAATTCTACATTGGAGACAGAGAAATCGAGACAGGGGAGGGAGGTGCCAGAAATGAACCAGGTAATTTTGAGGGCAGGGTGGAAGCTGGAGGCAAAGTGGATGAAGTCGATGAGTTCAGCATGGGTGCAGGAAGCAGCACCAATGCAGTTGTTGATGTAGCATAGGAAAAGTGCAGGACAGTCACCAGTGTAAGCTTGAAACCTAGACTGTTTCACATAGCCGACAAAAGGGCAGGCATAGCTGGGAGCCATGCAAGTGCCAATGGCTACACCTTTTGTTTGAAGGAAGTGAGAGGAGCCAAATGAGAAATTATTTAGAGTGAGGATGTTCTACTAGGTGGAGGAGAGTGGTGGTAGAGGGGAAATGGTTGGGTCTGGTGTCCAGAAAGAACCAAAGAGCTTTGAGGCCTTCCTGGTGGGGGTGAAGGTGTATAGGGGCTGGACATCCATAATAAAAATAAGATGATGGGAGCCAGGGAACTTGAAATAATTGAAACGATCCAGAACGTGTGAAGTGTCATGGATATAGGTGGGAAGGACTGAACTACGGGGAATAAAACAGAGTACAGGTATGTTGATATGATTTCAGTGGGGCAGGAACAAGCTGAAACAATGGGTCTACCTGGAGAAATGGGTTTATAGATATTGGGTAGGAAGTAAAAACGGGAGGTGCAGGGTGCGGGAACAACGAGGTTGGTGGCAGTGGATGGGAGATCCCCAGACCTAATAAGGTCAGTGATGGTGTGGGAGACAAGGGCCTGGTGCTCCTTAGTGGGATCCTGTTCAAGGGGTAAGTAAGAGGAGGTGTCTGAGAGTTGGTGCTGGGCCTCAGCAAGGTAGAGGTCTATACGTCAGACTACTACAACACCTCCCTTATCTGCGGGTTCGATGGTGAGGTTAGGATTAGAGCGGAGGGAGTGGACGGCAGAGAGTTCAGAAGGAGTGAGGCTGGAATTAGAGAAAGAAGTGTTGAAGTTGAGATGGTTGATGTCTGTCAGCAGTTGGTAATGAAAGGGTCCAGAGGAGGCAGAAGACCAGGGTGGGGTGTCCAGGAAGAGGAAGAGGGTTGAAGACAGGAGAAGGGGTCATCGGTGTGGGGTGAAGAGTCCTTGCCAAAGAAATAGGCTCGGAGACGGAGGCGACGGAAGAAAAGCTTGGCATCATGGAGGGCACGGAATGCACCTATACAATATGGTCTTTTGGTCTTATACCAAGAAGAGCAGAGCGAACTACTCAATGACTATCATCCAGTGGCACTCACAGATAATGTGATGAAGTGCTTTGAGAGGTTGGTAATGGCCATAATCAACCCTCGCCTAAGCAGGGATCTACACCTGCTTCAATTTGCCTGTCTCCACAATAGGTCTACAGCAAATGCAATCTCTCTCACCCTCCACTGGGCCTTGGATCACCTGGACAATAATAATACCTATGTTAGGCTGCTGTTTATTAATTACAGATCAGTGTTCAATATATTCATACCATCGGTTCTAACCAACAAGCTCCAAACCCTGGGCCTCTGTACCGCCCTCTGCAACTGGATTCCTGACTTTCCAAATGGAAGACCACAGTCAGTGCGGATCGAAAAGAACATCTCCTCCTTGCTGACAATCCACAGTGGCAAACTTCAAGGTTGCATGCTCTGCCCACTGCACTACTCTCTCTACACCCATGACTGTGTGGCGAAGCACAACTCAAATGCCATCTATAAATTTGATGACAACACAACTATTGTGGGCAAAATTTCAGATGGTGATCAGGAGGTGTACAGGAATGAGACAGATCAGCTGGTTGAGTGGTGTTGCAGCAGCAACCTTGCACTCAACATCAGTAAGACCAAAGAATTGATTGTGGACTTCATGAAGGAAAAGACGAGAGAACCTATACCAGTCTTCATCAAGGGATCAGAGTGGAAAGGGTGGGCAGTTTCCAGTTCCTGGGTGTCAACATCTCTAAGGATCTATCCTGGGTCCAACATATTGATGCAATTACAAAGAAGGTAAGACAGTAGTTGTATTTCATTTGGAATTTGAAGAAAATTTACCAAAGACACTCACAAATTTCTAGAGATGCACCATGGAGAGCGTTCTAACTGGTTGCATCACTATCTAGGTTGGAGAGACCACAGCACAGGATTGGAAAAGCTGCAGAAAGTTGTAAACTCAATCATGGGCACTAAATTCCCTGCATCAAGGTCATGCCCTCTTCTCATTGTTACCATCGAGGAGGAGGTGCAGGAGCCTGAAGACATACACACAGTGTTTCAAAAACAGCTTCTTTCTCCTGCCACCAGTTTTCTGAATAGACAATGAACCCATGAATACTTCCTCAGGATTTTTTCCTCTTTTTTGCACTACTTATTTATTCTTTTACATTTACTTATTATAGTGTATAGTTTTTTATTAATATGCATTGCAATGCACTGCTGCTGCAAAACAACAAACTTCACAACATATGCTGGTGATATTACACCTGGTTCTGATTCTGGGTCAGAGCTAAGTTATCTATGCCAATTCAGGAGCCTGAAGGTTGTAGATTAGACATCCCACCCTGCAAAAACTCATTTCAGGGAGGTATCACCCCCACAACCCCATATTCCCCACCCCCGGTCAACCTCCAAGGGTGTATGTAATACATTGTTTAGTGATTTGATTTTGTCTAATCTGTAAACCAAGTTGGGTATATGCAGAAAATGTGACATTAAAATATGTACTTATATTATATTATATTATCATGTTTATTCTATTACAACTTTAAGCAAGTCTTCAGGGAGTTTGGCCTCATCACGTAGGACATCAATAGCGTAGCTCCCTAGCAGCCAGCCAGCTAGTTTAAATAACGTTAACTAGGCTAATGAATGAATGACACCTGTTAAACTCACCTCAACATGTCTTTTACATTTTAACCCACCATGGGCAATAGAAAAGTCACTGTTGCCAACAGTGCAGCGAGCAACACTGTCATTATTTTTGAGGTTGACTGTAAAGCCTGCCCACAGAGAAAACTGATAGGTCAAAGAGAGACCAATCAGGATGCTTGCTCTCACTCTACCTCTCCCTCTCAAAAAAAATCAAGTTCCGGGATATTATATATAATTTCCGGGCGTCAGGGAGCCGCTATCAATATGCGGGAGATTCCCAGAACTTCCAGGAGAGGTGGGATGTCTGAGATTAATAACTGTTCTTGAACTTGGTGGTGTGCACAAAATATTCAAACTTTTTCTATCAGCTTCAGGAATGTTGTGTTTCCACGCGAAGGCAGAACAGGCAAAGCTGAACAAATGAGGAGTTTTCCCTGATTATCACTCTTCTCCAGGATTGTTGTCTTGTCGTGGTGGAGAGGCTTGTGGGTTCCTGAGATCCCGAGAACAATGCAGTCTGCAGTTTAGTCTTCTGGCACTCAGCTCCAGGTAGAGTAATATTAATGTTATTGTTTATTTACAGATAGAGCACAGAGCAGACCTTTCCAGCTACACTCTCCCAGTACTGACTAATCACAAGACAATTTACAATGACCGTTCAACTTATCCGGTACGACTTTGGACTGTGGGAGGAAACCAGAGTACCTGGAAAAAACCCACACATTCCACTGGGAGGACGTACAAAGGTTCCTTATAGGTGGTGCCGGAATTAAACTCCGAACTCTGACACCCCAAGCTATAGTAGTGTCGCACTAGCCATTATGCGACCGTGGCGCCATGCAAACTGTGTCCCGTTAGTCATGCAACACCCCCCTGTATTTCAAAACACATTAATTGCATGCATCATGGTTCTGAAAAATATGGTAAGATTTATATAACACACTTAAATATTCGAATGGAAAATCTTATGCCATTGTACACTTTGTTAGAGATTGTCTCTGAGAGGTTTCACGATCATATTGTGTGATCTTGTGATTCTTTTCCCTGAATCCATCTTTCAACAGTGGGGCTGAACATTGTGTTGGCATCCACAATTGTTTGGATTGTCTTTCTCAGCTCTTTTACTTCCTGTAACCTGTGACAACTTTCTGGCAGCAATCCAGGTCTGCTCAGCTTAGATCTTTGTGCCACACAGACTCAAATGCTCTTAGTGACAAGATCATTATTGTATGAGGCAGCTTTATTAAAGGAAAATGATCTGAATTTCAAATATTTTGGTACTGTAAAACCAACCCAGATTTTTTTTTAAACACATAGAGAAAGCCTGGTCTTCTCCTGCTAATTAAAACCTGCTGTCTTCTTAAAAGATGGAATTAAATTAAATAGTCAATCAAATTAAGCAATTTAAATAAAGTTGGGCTTCACACTGGTAGATTTAATCATGTTGTGTTACAGCAGGCGCAAATGGACTTTGCAGTCCTATCGCAGTATTTCCTAAAGGTTAACTTGCAGGTTGAGTCGGCGATAAGGAAGACATGCAATGTTAGCACTCATTTCAAGAGAATTAAAATATGAAAGCAAGGAGGTAACGCTGAGGCTTTATAAGGCACTGGTCAGTCCGCACTTGGAGCATTGTGAGCAGTTTTGGGCCCCTTATCTAAGAAAACGTGCTGGCATTGTGAGAACGATTCTGGGAATGAAAGGGATAATGTATAAGGAGTGATTTTTGGCTCTGGGCCTGTACTCGCTAAGTTTTGGAGAATTTTTGAGAGGGGGATCTCATTGAAACCTATTGAATATTGAAAGATTCTGATAGACTGGATACAAAAAGAATGTTTTCTATAGTGGTGGAGTCTAGGACCAGAGGCCACAGAAAAATATAGAACAAATGAGAAAAGAAGAGGAAGGAATTTGCTTCCCTTGCAGCCTGAGCTTGTCATCAAGTTTCAAGAAAAGTTGAATCTTGAGTATTGTAGTATTTCAGCTCTATTATGACAATAATTTGAATAGTATTTGTTGGTGAAGGTCAATTTAATAACTTTGTCAAGTACAGTAATATATTGATAAATTCTGGTAAAAATCTATTGTCCTAAATTATAAACTTTTTCTCTCCACAATTGCTGCCTGATCTGTTGAACACTTCCAGCAATTCTGTATTTTTATATGTGGTTACTAGCTCTACATGCAACAGCTTGTCTGCTGACCCAGGGATATAACATGGGGCAACTGATATTTACTTCATTATAATTTTCATTGAAAAGGTAGTAGTAAAAATCTCATCCATACCAGATTGTTGTTAAACCCCTAATCAGTCTGCTAATCACCTTCAGTTAAAATAGTCATAGTCACACTTTATTGATCCCAGGGGGAAAAGCACAGTATTGTGCAGAGGTCTTAGCCACAAATATATAGCTAGGGTGCCCAAGACTTTTACACAGTACTGAAATGAATGTCTTTTCATTTACCAAATAAAACTTAATACTATTGAGCTAAATACTCTTATTTCAGTTTCCCAATCACCTTCCTGTTTTGACCAATATACAGCACTATGCAAAAGTCTCAGGCACCTTAGTATATACGTAAAACTCCAGACACAATAATGTTCAAGGAGCAATTAGTGAACAATAAGTGCCAGCCTTGTCAGTGATGTTCACATCCCACAAATGAATAACAAGTAGAACACACTGGGTGTCCATCTCTCATCTGGCAATCTCACAATCAGAATCAGGTTTATTATCACTGATATATGACGTGGAATTTGTTGTTTTGCAGCAGCTGTAATACATAAAATTCACTATAAATTACAATAAGAGTATGAAAAAATAAATTTTACAAAAAAAGAGCAAAACAGGGAGGTAGTGTTCATGGGCTCATGGAAAGTTCAGAAATCTGATGGCAAAGGGGAAGAAGCTGTTCCTCAGACGTTGAGTGTTCTAAATCAAGACATTGCCAATTCCATATTGCCTCAGACTATTTTTTATATCCTGTCGGGATCCTACCTGAACAGTCATCAGGAACTTGAGATATGTTATCCCAAAATGGTTGTATACCCCGGGCTGGAAAATTTAAGTTCAGTATTGGAACATGCTCTATGTATATTCCATCCGGTTGTATAAGGCTCTGCATATATAATGCTGTAATTAATTACACTTAATGATAAACTTGTTGATGAAGGACAATAATAATGCTTAATCTGAGGCTTAAAACTGTTGAAGTAAATGCTTCCCAGTCAGTTCAGAAAGAACCACTAACAATGAAATGTGGGGGGGTTGGGGGGGGGGAAGCACAATAGCATAATACTTAACAGCGCCAGCAATTGCAATTAGGGTTCAATTTCTGCTGCTGTCTGTAAAGAGTTTCTATGTTCTCCCCATGACCACGTGGATTTCTTCCCACATTCCAAAGATGTACAAGTTAGGGTTAGAAACTTGTGGGCATGCTATGCTGGTGCTGAAAGTACGGCTGGCCCCAGTAAATCCTTGGACTGTGTGCGAGGGCATTAATGCAAATGACAATTTCACTATATGTTTCGAAGTTTCAAATTACATGTGACAAATAAAGTTAATCTTTGAAATACATTGAAGAGTGATGATTGTCAGTACATTATATAAATGCAGAATCTACATGAATGGCACATGTAATATGCACAATTATGGCCTTTTTAAAATACAGGATTGCATTGCATAAACAGGTCATAGAGTCAATTATTTCATGTTCCATTCCTCATTTGAATTTTTCAGCACAGCCTTCCCTTTCATTTTTTTTTTGTCTAGCCTCCCCATAAATGTGTCTCAGTTTACATGCAATGAAGTCCAACTTCTATGCAGTCAGGTTTGACAAGCAGTCATCGTTCGGGTTGGTGACTGCAGCGGCTCGAAGTGAAAATATTCAGGAGGCTCATGTGGCAAGGTGTGGGCATAAATCATCCCACATCCCATATCAACAGCAATAGTTCAGCCTGCTTTATCTGTCAAGTGCTGCCAGGAACAGGGACAGAAAACTTTACTCCTACCTCTAGTGAGATTGCTTCCACCCAAACATCTGGAAAGTCAAAATAATTAGCAATCTCAGTGCAACTAGATGGAAGTTGACGAGTCTACTCACAAGTGAATGAAAAATCCCTGCATCCTTACTGGACAAATAATGGCTGAGTCCCAGGTAGCTGCAGGAGAGCACATGCACACACTTAGCTAGAAAGGTTAGCGGCTACTGGGTATAGGTCTGTCTGTCTGTCTGCAGTGGCCTAACATTCATTCCAAGGTCCCCAAAGCTCCATCAATTTTCATTAATTATCCAATCCATTTTTCCCAGCATTCCCCCAGACTCTCTGTCCACTCTACAACAACTAACATCTGGATGAAAATGCTACGCTTCATTTACTGGTGGAAATGACATTTGCCGTACACATGAGACGAGGAATAATCAGCCTCTGCGCTTCTTTCCGGAATGTTACCAAGACCCTGCTCCACAACAGAAAGCAAAACTCTCATTACATGAGAAAGTCAAATGAGCACAGATAGGATAAGAGAAATAAAAACAGAAACAGCACTCTGAAGCCAAACAATGGCACAGGCTCTCTGTTTCACCCTCCGCAACCTAAATGAACTTCCATCACCAAGTCGAAACTAACTGTCTTAAAAAACACCTCATTTTGTAAATTCATGATCAAGATCTGGATGTCCTTGGCAAAGCCAATATTTAGTACCTGTCTATAAATGACCTTCACAAAGTGGTGCTGACTTACCTTCCTGACCTTATGCAACCCTTCTGAGGAAGGTGCCCAATGCTTTTGTTGGTGAATGAGTTCCAGAACTTAGACCCAACCAAAATGAAGTACTAAAGTAATAGAATCATATAACATTACAGCAGAGAAACAGGACCTTAAGCCTACCTAGTCTGTGCCAAGCCATTGTTCTACACAGTCCAATTGAACTGCACCTGGACCATAGCCCTCTATACCCATGTACCTATCTATATTTCTTTAAAATGTTGAATTCGAACCCGCATCCACCACTTGTGCTGGAGCTCATTCCATACTCTCACCACCTTCTGAGTGAAGAAGTTCCCTCTCATGTTCCCTTTAAACACTTCACCTTTCACCCTTAACCCATCACCTCTAGTTGTAGTCTCACCCAACCTCAGTGGAAAAAGCCTGCTTGCATTTACCCTATCTACACACCTCATAATTTTGTAAATCTCCATCAAATTTCCCCTCGATCTTCTGTGTTCTAGGGAATAAAGTTCTAACTTATTAAACTTTCCCTATAGCTCAGTGCTCAAGTTCCGGCAACTTTCTTGTAAATTTTCTCTGCATTCTTTCAATCTTATTAAATCTTTCCTGTGGATAGGTGACCAAAACTGCACACAATACTCCAAATTAGGCCTCAGCAATGTCTCATACAATTTCAACATAACATCCCAACTCCTGTACTCAATAGTTTCTCTCTCACTCCCCCCCCACCCTTTAAATCATCTTTTTTTCTCCAGTCTTGCTGAAGGGTCTCAGCCTGAAACATCGATTGTACTTTTTTCCATAGATGCTGCCTGGTCTGCTGAGTTCCTCCAGCATTCTGCGTGTGTTCCTGTACTCAATACATTGATTTATGAAGGGCAATATGCCAAAAGCTTTATTTATAATCCTATCTACCTGTTTACCACTGTCAAGGAATTGTGGATATGTATTCTAAGATCCCTCTGTTCTACCACACTCCTCAATACCCTACCGCTCACCGTGTAAGACCTACCCTGGTTGGTCCTCCCAAAGTGCAACATCTCACACTTACCTGCATTAAATTCTATCTGCCATTTTTCCAGCTGGTCCAGATCCCACTGCAAGCTTTGACAATCTTCTTCGCTGTTCACTAACCCCAAATCTTGGTGTCATCTACAAATTTGCTGATCCAGTTTACCACACTATCATCCAGATCATTGATACAGATGAAGAACAACAATAGATCCAGCATCACCCCACTAATCACAGACCACCAGTCAGAGAGCCAACCATCTACTACCACTCACTGGCTTCTTCAAAGTTCAGAGTACATTTATTATCAAAGTATGTATAGATTATACAATCTTCAGATTCATCTCCTTCCAGACAGCTACAAACTAAGAAACCTAAAAGAACCCTATAAACACAAACAACAGGAATTCTGCAGATGCTGGAAGTTCAAGCAACATACATCAAAGTTGCTGGTGAACGCAGCAGGCCAAGCAGCACCTATAGGAAGAGGCGCAGTCGACGTTTCAGGCTGAGACCCTTCATCAGGACTAACTGGAGGAAGAGTGAGTAAGGGATTTGAAAGCTGGAGGGGGAGGGGGAGATGCAAAATGATAGGAGAAGACAGGAGGGGGAGGGATGGAGCCAAGAGCTGGACAGGTGATAGGCAAAAGGGGATACGAGAGGATCATGGGACAGGAGGTCCGGGAAGAAAGACAAGGGGGGCGGGGTGACCCAGAGGATGGGCAAGAGGTATATTCAGAGGGACAGAGGGAGAAAAAGGAGAGTGAGAGAAAGAATGTGTGCATAAAAATGAGTAACAGATGGGGTACGAGGGGGAGGTGGGGCCTTAGCGGAAGTTAGAGAAGTCGATGTTCATGCCATCAGGTTGGAGGCTACCCAGACGGAATATAAGGTGTTGTTACCCAGACGGAATATAAGGTGTGCAGAGAGAGAAAAACAAATTGTGCAAACCTTAAAAGTAAGCATTTAGAATAAAAGTGAGTCGTCGGACATGAAGCCCAGAGCAGCTGGAGCAGACCCACAGCCTCAGCTCATCGCATAGCAGAGTTAACATCGTGGAGCCCACAGAAATGAAGCCCAGAGCACCCGAAGCAGGCCAAAGCCTCTGACAGTGCAGCTAACAGCTGAGTAAATGTCACGGAGTGGCGAGAAGAATCAGCATGACCCTCACCTCACGTCCTGACACCCTGCCCTTTCAATCCATCTGGCCTGGTGTTTAAATCATCCAAACATCAGGTCGCTCCTCGCTCTAAGACCCGAGCCTGTCGCATCGATACGCTCGAGGCCTGGACACTGCCGTCACATTTTGGTCCATGCCCGACCTTTCCGAATTGGCCCGGTGTTGAGACTGATCAAACCTTGCCCTAGGTTTCGATGGTCGGACCCCGGATCTGCCTCCCCTCCACTCCAGCCTTACTCTGCTCACCTGACTTCATCTCGAACATGCCTCAATTGTGCCCAGACTTCGTCTCGCACTCTCACACTTCAGCCATTAACTCAGCCTTGCGTCCTCATTGATTGCAGTGATCATTTATCATATTTTTTTTACAGAAAAAGTGTTATTAATAAAGTATTTAGTTGTATTTCTTGTTTTGTTAACCACCAGTAAGCTGTCGCCTTCCTTCAGCAGCACCATCTTCCGATTGACAGATGGGAGGATGGGGATGTAGTTGTCTGGTGGACTGACCTCTGCCTTGCTGAGGCCAGATGGCAACCCCTTGAACAGGACCCACTAAAGAGCACCAGGTCATTGTCACCCACACCATCAATAAATTTATCAACTCTACGGGTCTCCCATCCACTGCCACCAAATTCATAGATCCCTTAACCCACACCTGCCATTTCTACCTATCCTGGATCCATAAACCTGCTTATCCAGGTAGACCGATTATTTCTGCCTGCTGTTGCCCCACTGAACATACCTCTGTTTTATCCCCCCGGTTCAGTCTCTTTTGACCTACATCCGTGACACTTCACATGCTCTCAATCTTTTCAATGGTTTTAAATTACATAGAACATAGAACATAGAATAGTATAGCACAGTACAGGCCCTTCGGCACACAATGCCTCCCACATAACCCCCCCCCTTAAATTCCTCCATATACCTGTCTAGTAGTCTCTTAAATTTCACTAGTGCATCCGCCTCCACCACTGACTCAGACAGTGCATTCCACGCACCAACCACTCTCTGAGTAAAAACCTTCCTCTAATATCCCCCTTGAACTTTCCATCCCTTACCTTAAAGCCATGTCCTCTTGTACTGAGCAGTGGTGCCCTGGGGAAGAGGCGCTGGCTATCCACTCTATCTATTCCTCTTAATATCTTATATACACCTATCATGTCTTCTCTTCTCATCTTCCTTCTCTCCAAAGAGTAAAGCCCTAGCTCCCTTAATCGCTGATCATAATGCATACCCTCTAAACCAGGCAGCATCCCGGTAAATCTCCTCTGTAGCCTTTCCAATGCTTCCACATCCTTCCTATAGTGAGGCGACCAGAACTGGACACAGTACTCCAAGTGCAGCCTAACCAGAGTTTTATAGAGCTGCATCAATACCTCGCAACTCTTAAACTCTGTCTCTCGACTTATGAAAGCTAACACCCCATAAGCTTTCTTAACTACACTATGTACCTGTGAGGCAACTTTCAGGGATCTGTGGACATGTACCCCGAGATCCCTCTGCTCCTCCATACTACCAAGTATCCTGTCATTTACTTTCTACTCTGCCTTGGAGTTTGTCCTTCCAAAGTGTACCACCTCACACTTCTCCGGGTTGAACTCTATCTGCCACTTCTCAGCCCACTTCTGCATCCTATCAATATCTCTCTGCAATCATCGTCAATCCTCTACACTATCCACAATACCACCAACCTTTGTGTCATCTGCAAACTTGCCAACCCACCCTTCCACCCCCACATCCAGGTCGTTAATAAAAATCACGAAAAGTAGAGGTCCCAGAACCAATCCTTGTGGGACACCACTAGTCACAACCTTCCAATCCGAATGTACTCACTCCACCACGACCCTCTGCTTTCTGCAGGCAAGCCAATTCTGAATCCACTTGGCCAAACTTCCCTGGATCCCATGCCTTCTGACTTGCTGAATAGGCCTATCGTGTGGAACCTTGTCAAATGCCTTACTAAAATCCATGCAGATCACATCCACTGCATTACCCTCAGTTATATGCCTGGTCACCTCCTCAAAGAACTCTATCAGGCTTGTTAGACACTATCTGCCCTTCACAAAGCCATGCTGACTGTCCCTGATCAGACGATGATTCTCTAAATGCCCATAGATCCTATCTCTAGGAATCTTTTCCAACAGCTTTCCCACCACAGACGTAAGGCTCACTGGTCTATAATTACCCGGACTATCCCTACTACCTTTTTTGCACAAGGGGACAACATTCGCCTCCCTCCAATCCTCCGGTACCACTCCCATGGACAATGAGGACATAAAGATCCTAGCCAGAGGCTCAACAATCTCTTTCCTTGCCTCGTGGAGCAGCCTGGGGAATATTCTGTCAGGCCCCGGAGACTTATCTGTCCTAATGTAGTTTAACAACTCTAACACCTCCTCTCCCTTAATATCAACATGCTCCAGAACATCAACCTCACTCATATTTGTCCTCACCATCATCAAGTTCCCTCTCATTGGTGAATACCGAACAGGAGTATTTATTGAGGACCTCGCTCACTTCCACAGCTTCCACGCACATCTTCCCACCTTTATCTCTAATCAGTCCTACCTTCACTCCTGTCATCCTTTTGTTCTTCATATAATTGAAGAAAGCCTTGGGGTTTTCCTTTACCCTACTCGCCAAGGCCTTCTCATGCCCCCTCCTTACTCTCCTCAGCCCCTTCTTAAGCTCCTTTCTTGCTACCCTATATTCCACAATAGACCCACCCGATCCTTGCTTCCTAAATCTCATGTATGCTGCCTTCTTCCACCTGACTAGATTTTCCACCTCACTTGTCACCCCTGGTTCCTTCACCCTACCATTCTTTACCTTCCTCACCGGGACAAACTTATCCCTAACATCCTGCAAGAGATCTCGAAACATCGACCACATGTCCATAGTACATTTCCCTGCAAAAACATCTTCCCAATTCACACCCGCAAGTTCTAGCCTTATAGCCTCATAATTTGCCTTTCCCCAATTAAAAACTTTCCTGTCCTCTCTGATTCTATCCTTTTCCGTGATGATGCTAAAGGCCAGGGAGCGGTGGTCACTGTCCCCCAGATGCTCACCCCTGAGAGATCTGTAACCTGACCTGGTTCATTACCTAGTACTAGATCTAGTATGGCAATCCCCCTAGTTGGCCTGTCAACATACTGTGACAGGAATCCATCCTGGACACACTTAACAAACTCTGCCCCGTCTAAATCATTGGAACTAATCCAGTGCCAATCAAATTAGGGAAGTTAAAGTCACCCATTAAATTCTCTGGCCCTGTCATCTCAATTGTACTATGATGTCCAGTCCCTATACACTTCCATCCCCCAACAGGAGTGCCTTAAAGTTGTTTGCTTTTTTCCGGTTGACAGATTCAACTAGTTCCCCTGCACCACCACCACTCTGCTCCATCTGGCAGAACTAGTCCACACCCTAAACAATTTCTCCTTCAACTCCTCCCACCTCCTTGAAACCAAAGGTGTAGTAATGAGCACTTGCCTGCCTTTTCATCAACTACATGCTCCAAGACGACACCAGCATTGCTCCCCAACTCTTCCTACGCCACATTGACAACTGCATCAGTGCTGCTTCCTGCACCCATGCTGAGCTCATCAATTTCGCCTCCAACTTCCACCCTGCCCTCAAATTTACTTTGTCCATTTCTGACACCTCTCTTCCCTTTCTCGAGCTCTCTGTCCCCATCTTTAGAGACAGTCTATTGACTGATATTTTTTATCAACCCACTCATTCCCACAGCTATCTGGACTATACCTTTTCCCAACCTGTCACTTGTAAAAATGCCATTCCCTTTTCTCAGTTCCTCTGTCTCCACCACATCGGCTCTCAGGGTAAGGATCTTCAATCCAGAACAACTGAGATGTCCTCCTCCTTCAAAGAAAGGGGCTTCTCTTCCTCACCATCAACGCTGCTTTCACCCACATCTTTTCCATTTCACACACATCTGCCCTCATCCCATTCTCCAT
Organism: Mobula hypostoma; assembly: GCF_963921235.1. Classification (NCBI taxonomy): domain Eukaryota; kingdom Metazoa; phylum Chordata; class Chondrichthyes; order Myliobatiformes; family Myliobatidae; genus Mobula; species Mobula hypostoma. Next base: position 102,268,642 of record NC_086104.1, read on the forward strand.
GCTGCCACACCAGGGACAAGGTTCTTCTTGTCCTCACCTACCACACCACAAGTCTCTGCATCAAGCATATAACTCTCCGTAACTTCTGCCATCTCCAATGGGATCTCACCAACAAGCACATCTTTCCCTCCTCGTCACTTACTGCTTTCCACAGGGATCACTCCTTATGCAACTCTCTTGTCCATTTGTCTCTCTCCGTCTGATCTCCCTCCTGGCACTTATCCTTGCAAGCAGAACAAGTGCTACAACTGTCCCTACACCTACGCCCTCACTATCATTCAGTCCTTCCAGGTGATGCAACATTTCACCTGTGAGTTTGTTGGGGTCATATACTGTGTCTGGTGCTCCCAGTGTGGCCTCCTGTACGTTGGTGAGGCCCAACATAGACTGGGAGACCACTTCATTGAACATCTTCACTCCGTCTGCCATAAAAAGCGGGATTTCCCGGTGGCCACCCATTTAAATTGTATTTTCCATTCCCACTCTGACATTCCCTCTACTGCCACAATGAGGCCACACTCAGGTTGGAGGAACAACACTTTACATTCTGACAGGGTAGCCTCCAACCTGATGGCATGAACATCGATTTCTTGAATTATCCTCCCTCCTCTCCTTCACCATTCCCCATTCCAGTTTCCCTCTCTCACCTTATCTCCTTACCTGTCCATCATTTCCCTTCGGTGCTCCTCCTCTTTCCCTTTCTTCAATGGTCTTCTATCCTCTCCAGTCAGATTCTCCTAACCAACAAATCACCTATCACTACAACTCCCCCCTTCCCTTCTGAGCCACAGGGCCAGAAACTGCCTTGATGCAGCTGGAAGATGCTTCACAGTGGGGTTTCAACTCGAGTTGCAGGGGGATGGGAACCTGAGTGCCAGAACAGTTAGCGGAGAGGCTGTGCAAACGGATGTTAGTAAGACATCAGACAAAGTCAGGAATTAAAAGGTTGAGCATGGTGTGACTAATGTCCTGAGCTGCATATATTTCAATACAAGAGTGTCGTAGGAAAGGCAGAGGAGCTCAGGGTGTGGATCAACATCTGGAATTATGATGTTGTAGCCATTAGAGAGACTTGATTGCAAGAGGGACAGGACTATCAGCTCAGTGTTCCAGGATTTCATTGTTTTAGACGTGACAGAGTGGGAGGGATTAAAGGAGGAAGGGTGGTGCTGCTAGTCAGGGAAAATGTCATGGCAGTATTCTGTCAGGAGAGACTAGAGAACATGGCTAATGAGGCACTACAGGTGGAGCTAGGAAATAAGAAAGGTATGACATATTAATGAGTCTACACTACAGACCATCCAACAGTCCTAGGGATTTAGAAGAACAAATTTGTAAAGAGATTGTTGATTGTTGTTAAAAGCATAAGGTTGTCATAGTAGGTGATTTTAACTTTCCACATATTAACTGGGAATCTCATACTGTAAAAGGACTAGATGGGATGACGTTTGTCAAATGTGTTCAGGAGAGTTTGACAAGCCTGTTCAGGAAAGTTTCTTCATCAGTACCTAGAAGTCCCAATGAGGCAGTTGGATCTGGTATTAGGGAATGAGAGAGGGCAGGTGACAGAAATTTGTGTAGGGGAACACTTTGCACCTATTGACCACAATGCCACTAGTTTCAAAATAAATATGCAGAAAGATAGGTCTGGTCCATGGGTTGAGATTCAAAAATGGAGAAAGGCCAATTTTGACAGTATCAGAAATGATCTGGCAAGTGTGGATTGGGACAGGCTATTTTCTGGCAAAAGTGTACTTGGAAAATGGGAGACCTTCAAAATCAAAATTTTGAGAGTACAAATCTTGTATGTGCCTGTTAGAATTAAAGGTAAGGATAACAAATGTAGGAAACGCAAACATGAGGAAATCTGCAGATGCTGGATATTCAACCAACACATACAAAAAATGCTGGTGAACGCAGCAGGCCAGGCAGCATCTATAGGAAGAGGTACAGTTGACATTTCGAGCCAAGATCCTTCGTCAGGAATGTAGGAAACCTTGGTTTTCAAGATATATCGAGGCCCTGGTTAAGAGAAAAAAGGAGGTGCATAGAAGGTATAGTCAAGTAGGAACAAATGAGATGCTTATGGAGTACAACATATGCAAGAAAACACTTAAGAAAGAAATCAGGAAACCTAAAAGAAGGCCTGATGTTGCTCTTGCAGACAAGGTGAAGGAAAATCCAAAGGGATTCTAATGATATGTTAAGACCAAAAAGGATTGCAAGGGATAAAATTGGTCCTCTGGAAGACCAGAATGGTAATTAACCTTGGAGCCAAAACAGATGGGGGAGATCTTAAATTAAATTTTTGCATCTGTATTTACTCAGGAGACTGACACAGAGTCTCTAGAAATCATCGAAGTGGCATCAACTTCCTGGACATATACAGATTACAGAGGCTGTCCTCAGGCAAATCAAGGTGGATAAATCCCCAGGGTTGACAAGGTGTTCCCTTGGACCCTACAGGAGGCAAGTGCAGAAATTGCCAGGGCCCTAGAAGAGGTATTTAAAACATCCTTAGTGACATGAGAGGTACCAGAGAATTGGAGGATAGCCAATGTTGTTCCGCTGTTTAAAAAAAAGGTTCTAAACATAAACCAGGAAATTATAGGGCAGTGAGTCTGACATCAGATGTGGGAAAGTTATTGTAAGGTATTCTAAGGGACCAGATATATGAGTATTTGGATAGGCATGGACTGATTAAGAATAGTTAGCATGGTTTTGTGCATGATAGGTCATGTCTAACAAATCTCATAGAGTTTTTTGAGTAAGTTACCAGGAAAGTGGATGAAGGCAAAGCAGTGGATGTTGTCTACACAGACTTTAGTCTGGCATTTGACAGGGTCCCGCATGGGAGGTTGGTCAATAAGGTTCAGTCACTCAGCATTCAAGATGGGGTAGTAAACTGGAATAGACATAAGCTTTGTGGAAGAAGCCAGAGAGTGGTAGTAGATGGTTGCCTCTCTAACTGGAAGCCCGTGACTGGTGATGTGCCACAGGGATCGATGCTGAGTACTTTGTTGTTTGTCATCTATATCAATGATCTGGATGATAATATGGCTTACTGGATCAGCAGATTTGCGAATGACACCAAGATTAGAGGTGCAGTGAACAGTGAGGAAGACTATCATGGCTTACAGACGGATCTGCATCAGCTGGAGAACTGGGCTGAAAAATGGCAGATGGAATTTAAAGCAGACAAGTGCAGGTTTTTGCACTTTGGTAGGACCAACCAGAGTAGGTCTTACACTGTGAATGGTAGGGTTCTAAAGAGTGTGGTAGAACAAAGGGATCTGAGAATAAAGGTGTATGATTCATTGAAAGTGGTGTCAAATGTAGATAGGGTCATAAAGAAGGCTTTTGGCATGCTGGCCTTCATAAATCAATGTATTGAGTACAGAAGATGGGGTGGTATGTTGAAAATGTATAAGATATTGGTGAGGTCAAATTTGGAGTATTGTGTGCAGTTTTGGTCATCTCTCTATGGGAAAGATGTAAACAAGAATGAAAGATTACAGAGAAAATTTCAAGGATGTTGCCGGGTCTGGAGGACCTGAGTTATATGGAAAGACTGGATAGGATAGGACTGTATTCCTTAGAATGTAGAAGGCTGAGAGGAGATTTGATGGAGGTATACAAAATATGAGAGGTACAGATAGGGTAAATGCAAGCAGACTTTTTTCACTAAGGTTGGGTGGGACTACAACCAGAGGTCATGGGTCAAGGGTGAAAGGTGAAAAGTTTAAGGGGAACATGAGGGGAAATTTCTTCACACAGAGGGGCGTGAGAGTGTGGAATGAGCTGCCAGTGCAAGTGGTGGATGCAATTTCATTTTCAACATTTAAGAGAAATTTGGATATGTACATGGACGGTAGAGGAATGGAAGGCTATGGTCCAGGTTCAGGTCATTGGGAGTAGGCAGTGTAAATGGCTTGAGCATGGACTAGATGGGCCAAAGGGCCTGTTTCTGTGCTGTACTTCTCTGTGACTCTATGGGGTCAGAGAGAGCTGAAAATGAAAACAACTGCAGATGCTAGAAAATTTGGAATAAAAACAGAAAATGCCGTAAACACTCAGCAAGCCGGCTAGCAACTTCAACCTGAAATGTTAACACTTCTTCTTTCGAGATTTGCTGCCTGACATGCTGAGTGTGTTCAGCATTTCTTGTTTTACATTGGTAAGTCAGTTATTAATGAGCAAGTGCTGCTCTATCACATTCTTATGATTGACACTATACTGGATGGTAATTGTTCAGATTTGCTTTATTCTGGATTTTCTAGACAAGATATAGAATCAGGGTGGCATGGTAGCGTAGTGGTTAGCACAACTCTTTACAGTATCAGTGACCCGGATTCAACACCCACCTACCAGCCTTCTCCTTCCCACCCTTCCCCCACCTTCTTTATAGGGCCACTGCCCCTTCCCTCTACAGTCCTGACGAAGGGTTCCGGCCTGAAACATCGACCGATCTTTTCCACGGATGCTGCCCGACCTGCTGAGTTCCTCCAGCGTGTTGTGAGTGTTGCTTCAACATCCACTGCTGCCTATAAGGAGTTTGTACATTCTCCCCATGACTGTGGGTGCTCTGGGTGCTCCAGTTTCCTCCCACAGTCCAAAGATATACCAGATGGTAGGTTAATTGGTCATTGTAAATTATCTCATGATTAGGCTACGGTTAAATTGGGTGTTGCTGGGTGGCACGGCTCAAAGGACGGGGCATTTTCCATATTGTTTTATAGGGGTCAGTGTTGTATTGCCATTACACGAGGAAATCTGCAGATGCTGAAGTTTCAAGCAACACACACAAAGTTGCTGGTGAACGCAGCAGGCCAGGCAGCATCTCTAGGAAGAGTAACGTCGACTGTACCTCTTCTTAGAGATGCTGCCTGGCCTGCTGCGTTCACCAGCAACTTTTATGTGTGTTGCTTGTATCGCCATTAATTCAGTTTGGCCAAAGGAACACCTAGTTCTGGTGCTCAGATCTTCAGGGTCCTGCAAATAAAACACCATCTGGTCCCACAATTTTTACGGTGTCCAGTGCTCTTAGCCTTGTTATCATGTGAAGAGAATGAAATTGGCTAGAGAATGGCTGTGATGATGCAGATCTCAAGAGGAAGCCAAGTTAGATCATCAATTTGGCACTTTTTGTAACATCATAATGTCATAGATTTATACAGCATGGTGACATGCTTGACACTCAGTGGCATCACCATCATTGAATTCCCTACTATCAACATCCTGTGGGGTTACCATTGACAGGAAACTGAACTGGTCTAGCTGTATAAACATTATGGCTACCAGAGCAGGTCAAAGACTAGGCATCCTGTGGTGTGTAGCTCACCTCCTGACTCCCCAAAGCCTGTCCACCATCTACAAGGCTCAGGTCAGGAGTGTAATGGAATACTCACCACTCGCTTGGATGAGTGAAGTTCCATCAACACTCAGGAAGCTTGACACCATCCAGTACATGGCAGCTCACTTGATTGGTACCCCTTCCACAAGTCTCCAGTCCCTCCACCATTGACGAACAGTTGCAGCAGTGTGTGCTACCTACAAGATGCACTGCAACAACACACCAAAATTCCTAAGGCAGAACCTTCCAGACCCACGACCACTGCCATCTAGAAGGACGAGAATAGCAGATACCTGGGAACACCATCACTTGGAAACCCCCCTCCAAGTCACTCACCATTTTGACTCGGAAACACATTGCCATTCCTTCATTGTTGCTGGGTCAAAATCATGGAATTCCCTCCCTAACAGCACTGTGGGTGTACCTACACCTCAGGGACTACAGTGATTCAGGAAGGCAGCTCATCACCACCTTCTCAAGGGCAACTAGGGATGGGCAATAAATGCTGGCTTAGCTGGCTATGCCCATATCCTGTAAATTAACAAATTAAAAATACAAGCCTTTTGGCCCAACACATCCATGTCAACCAAGATGCCTACCTGAACTAGTCGAATTTGCCTGTGTTTGGCACAAATCCTGAAAAACCTTTCCACGTTTTTAACTGAATATGCTCTTTTCTCGCTACTACGATTGAAAAGGAGGTAGAGGAGTCTTAGGTCCCACACCACCAGATTCAGGAACAGTTATTACCCTTCAACCATAAGGCTTCTGAAAAAGTGTGGATAACTTCATTCTGACTTTACAACCTACAGACACACTTTCAAGGACCCCACAACTAGTGTTCTCAGTGGGGGTCCCTAATTATGGATGTTGATTTCCTGCTATAGTGCTCCATGTAGATGTGCTCAGGACAGATGCATCTGCCATTGGTAGACTAGTGAAGAAGGTTCATCCCTCATCTTGGTTCATGTTGTCTGCAACAAATCCAGTCTTTAAGGACTCCACCAGCTTGATCTGTGTCATGGTACCAAGACACTCTTGATGATGAAGTTCCCATCTAGAGTATATTCTATGTGCTTGCTACTTTCTATGTTTCTTCCAGGTACTTTATTTTTATTTATTTCATGTAGAGATATGGCACAGTAACAGATCCTCCAGGCCGAATGAATCCAATCTATCCAAGTGACCAATTAGCACCTAACCTGTACATCTTTGTAATGTGGGAGGAAATTGAAGTTTGTAATCTCACCCAATTTCAGTGGGAAAAAGGCTACTTGCATTTACCCTATCTACACCCTCATAATCCCAGGTCAACAAGGTCTCTACAGTGTTGAGCTGGAGTAGAAAGCTTGCTCAGGTAAGTGCCAGTCCTACAATACCTTTGACCTTTTATCATCGTCCTATTACTGTACTAAGTTCCTCACTCACTCTGCCCCCAGTCCTCCAATTGACTCGTGTCCTGTTCCCAGCAGGAGCAGGTCTCTGTGGCCCCCACTGCCCCTCCCACCACCTCTCCAACCCCCAAACCATTGTCAAACTCTCACTAATCTTAGCACCCCGATCCATCATTGCTCTAAAATGTAGCCACGCAATTGACTGCTAACTCCACCACAGACAAATTCAACCTAAATTGCCAGCCTCAAACCCAAACCATCTCCCTGACCAAGCCTTACTCAAAGGCTGCACATTAATTTTTCCATCCAAGGTTACTGAACGTCACAGCCACAGGCCCAGAAGGGAAACTGCTGTTGGCACCATAATTCCATTAGGGCTGCTAAAATTTATGAACAAGAATTTAATATGCTTTTAAAGGTTGTCAAATGCAGAGTAGAAGAGACCCCAGGATTTGCTAACTAGATAGCGGCAAGCACAAATGAGAGGTTGTACCAGAGAGAAATGCACAAAGCCGGTAAACTGCTAATCTGAGGTTTGGTGGTGTTGGGGGTGGAATTAGTGCATCGCTTTACAGTGACAGTAGTCACCAATCAAACTTCAATTCCTGCCACTGTATTTAAGGAGTTTGTACCTTCTCTTCATGACTGCATGGGGTTCCTTGGGGTGCTCCACTTTCCCCCCACATTCTCAAGACTGACTTTTGGGGTTAGTGAGTTGTGGGCAAGCTATATTAGCACTGGAAGTATGGCAAGACTTGTGGGTTACCTAGCACAATCCCCTCTGATTTGATTTGATGCAAACAATGCATTTCACTGTATGTGTCCATGTTTTGACAATAGACAGTAGATAATAGGTGCAGGAGTAGGCCATTCAGCCCTTCGAGCCAGCACCGCCATTCACTGTGATCATGGCTGATCATCCACAATCAGTACCCTTTTCCTGCCTTCTCCCCATATCCCTTCACTCCGCTATCTTTAAGAGCTCTATCTAACTCTTTCTTGAAAGAATCCAGAGAATTGGCCTCCACTGCCTACTGAGGCAGAGCATTCCACAGAACCACAACCCTCTGTGTGAAAAAGTTTTTCCTCAACTCCATTCTAAATTGTCTACCCTTTATTCTTAAACTGTGGCCTCTGGTTCTGGCCTCCCCCAACACCGGGAACATGTTTCCTGCCTCTAGCGTGTCCAATCCCTTAATAATCTTATATGTTTCAATCAGATCCCCTCTCATCCTTCTAAATTCCAGTGTATACAACCCCAGTTGCTCCAATCTTTCAACATATGACAGTCCCTCCATCCCGGGAATTAACCTCGTGAACCTACGCTGCACTCCCTCAATAGCTAGAATGTCCTTCCTCAAATTTGGAGACCAAAACCGTACACAATATTCCAGGTGTGGTCTCACCAGGGCCCTGTACAGCTGCAGAAGGACCTCTTTGCTCCTATACTCAATTCCCCTTGTTATAAAGGCCAGCATGCCATTAGCTTTCTTCACTGCCTGCTGTACCTGCATGCTTACTTTCAGTGACTGATGAACAAGGACACCTAGATCTCGTTGTACTTCCCCTTTTCCTAACTTGACACCATTCAGATAGTAATCTGCCTTTCTGTTCTTGCTACCAAAGTGGATAACCTCATATTTATCCACATTAAACTACATCTGCCATACATCTGCCCACTCACCCAACCTGTCCAAGTCACCCTGCATTCTCATAACATCTTCCTCACATTTCACACTGCCACCCAGCTTTGTGTCATCTGCAAATTTGCTAATGTTACTTTTAATCCCTTCATCTAAACCATTAATGTATATTGTAAATAGCTGTGGTCCCAGCACCAAGCCTTGCAGTACCCCACTAGTCACTGCCTGCCATTCTGAAAAGGACCCATTAATCCCTACTCTTTGTTTCCTGTCTGCCAACCAATTCTCTATCCATGTCAGTACCCTACCCCCAATACCATTTGCTCTAATTTTGCACACTAACCTCCTATGTGGGACCATATCAAAGGCTTTCTGAAAGTCAGGTACACTACATCCACTGGCTTTCCCATGTCCATTTTCATAGTTACATTCTCAAAAAATTCCAGCAGATTAGTCAAGCATGATTTCCCCTTCGTAAATCCATGCTGACTCTGACCTATCCTGCCACCGCTATCCAAATATTCCACTATTTCATCTCTTATAATTGATTCCAGCATCTCCCCCACCACTGATGTCAGACTAACTGGTCTATAATTGCCTTTTTTCTCTCTCCCTCCTTTCTTAAAAAGTGATGTATATGTGACAAGAAAAAAAGTTAATCTTCAAAGGAGCATTGTTGAGGGGCCATTGAAGATACTTGTGCTCTGTTATAGATTGACCATCCAAATTACCAGAGATTGAAAGGTTATTGAAAGGGTGCAGAAGGTTATGGTAAGAAGGTGGGAGAATGGGGTTCAGAATGATAATAAATCAGCCATGATGGAATGGCAGAGAAGACTCAATGGGCTGAAGGGTTTAATTCTGCTCCTAGTCTTGTGGTTTCATAGTTTTATATCAAGATATCATTTGTTGGATTATGAAAATAAATCAGGTCAGATATTTTAAGAGCTTAACTGTCTTTTCTATCAATTAGTACTCAATTGATCCAAGTTTCAGAATGAATACTTACTGAAATTTTGAATGAAGAAAAATGATAATTCGACATTAGACATTCTTACTTAAAAAATTAGCGAATTTGTCAACTTGGTCTCACAAAAGGAATTAGTATTTCTCCAAGGGGAGATACTCGCAATAACCTTGTTCTTTTCCTTACAGGGTTCCAAAGGGGTCACAACTCCCTTTAGCTCCTTCAATGTTATGATTGAGTTGTTTAGACTGAACCATCAATCACATGTGCAAGAAATTACTATTATCTGTTTTACACCACTGTGTTGTTCAGCAAAGTTGAAAGAAGTGGCTATAATGTCTGCAGTTCAGACAAAGCCTCTTTAGGAACACAAGAACATATGGAATATTCTTCCATGGAAATTCTGACCATGAACCATGTCTGGAATCTCTTTCTTCACTTGGGATTTCTCACTTTAACTTTTCAATAATGCAGCTGTATAGCCAAGAGAAATCTGAACTATTCTAACTGACAGGCCATTGGAATGAAAGTGCACAATCCATGAGGCCACATGAACTATGTTTTCACCAGTAATAGTACACATAACCGGTCCTCCACCCAGTGAATAATGATTCGTCTTCCCACTGTTAATTTGTGTGACAGTAGCCAGCTACCAATAGTAAACGCATCTACAGTAAGTGGCGACTTAACTAGTTACCTCCCGTGTTCAGAGATCCTCTTCTGCACACTACTGATGTAATACATAGTTATCTGAGTTGTTGTCATCTTCCTGTTAGTTTGAACTAGTCTGGTCATTCTTCTCTGACCTCTCTTATTAACAAGGCATTTTCATCCACAGAACTGCCACTCACTAGATTTTTTCTTTGTTTATCACACCAGTCTCTAAAAACTCTGGAGACTGTTGTGTGTGAAAATCCCAGGAGTTTCTGAGATACTCCGACCACCCCATCTGGCACCAACAAGTCAATGTCACTTAGAATACATTTCTTCCCCATTCTAATGTTTGGTCTTGACCATGCCTGTATGCTTTTATGCATTGAGTTGCTGCCACGTGATTGGCTGATTAGATATTTGCATTAATGAGCAGGTGTACAGGTGTACCTAATAAAGTGGCCACTGAGTGTAGCGTCCACAGATTCCAACTTTTTTTAGCACTGATTAACTGCATGCTAAAACGGTAGATGTGCACCTCAAAACCAGTCTTATAGAGTATTTACTTTACTTTATTGTCGCCAAACAATTGATACTAGAACGTACAATCATCACAACGATATTTGATTCTGCGCTTCGCGCTCCCTGAAGTACAAATCGACAGTAAATATTAAAAATTTAAATTATAAATCATAAATAGAAAGTTGAAAAGGGAAAGTAAGGTAGTGCAAAAAACTGAGAGGCAGGTCCAGATATTTGGAGGGTACGGCCCAGATCCGGGTGAGGATCCATTCAGCAGTCTTATCACAGTTGGAAAGAATCTATTCGCAAATCTGGCCGTACAAGTCTTCAAGCTCCTGAGCCTTCTCCCGGAGGGAAGAGGGACGAAAATGTGTTTATAATATGTGTTTAAAAAGTGTGTTTAAAAAGTATTTATCATATCATTAGAGATTCTAGATTAAATGGATTCACCTCAGATGGAAACATTCTACCAAACACAGAATATTGAAATCTCTGCCTGCAAAGAATAGGTCAGAAACATACAAACACAAGAGATTCTGCAGATGCTGGAGAAAATCAGCATGTCAGGCAGAATCAATGAAAAGGAAGAAAGAGTGGATGTCTCGCACTGAAACCTTTCATTTGTCCTTGAAGGAAGCTGGGCTCTGTAATAGAATCCAAGTGCACAAGGAAAATGCTTGAAGATGCTAACTGGTTGACTGTAGACTCAGTAGCAGGTACTGGTTAGAGTACCTCAGGTCATGCAGAGAGAAGCGCTCACAACATTAACATAACCAAGATAAATATTAGTGAGATAAAGATTAACTTTATTTGTCATATATACATCGAAACATCAAAACATGCAGTGAAATGCATCGTCGGTGATGTGCTAGACTGTCTGCAAGTAACACCACACTTCCGGCACCAAAATAACATGGTCACAACTCACTAACACTAACTCGCACATCTTAGGAGGAAACCAGAGCACTGGAGGAAATCCACGCAGCCATAGGGTGAACGTACAAACTCCTCACAGATAGTGGTGGGAATTTAACCCTAATCTTTGATTGCTGGCACTGTAAATTGATTGCACTAACTGCTACACTACTGTGCCACCCCAATATACAGTATTACTAATTCTCACCCATCAGTCACATTTATTTATTTAATGATCCAGCATGGAGTAGGCCCTTCTGGTCCTACAATTCCTGACAAACCCTAACCTAATCTCGGGATAATTTACAATGACCAATAAACCTACCTGGTACACCTTTGAACTGTGGCAGAAAATTGGACGATCCAAGGAAAACCCATGCATTCCACAGGGAGGACGTACAGAGGCTCCTTACAAAATGGCACCAGATTTGAACTCTGACCTCTGGAATGCCTCAAGCTATAATAGCAACGATGCCCATGACAATGGATAACAAAATAAATACAGAGGATTTCAGATAACTGGGCCATTAGTTAATCAGGGCAGCCACTTATTTGGGACAACTCTTAAAGAACGAAAATGAATTGAGAAAAAAAAATTCGGAATTCACTTTGTTTATTTGGGACAGAAGACTATTACCGTGCAGTTTATAACTAGCGTCCCAATGTGTCTCACTTAACCAGAATCAATTGTATATTCTCAAGCAGGTATTAATGAGATAGATGGGAAAACCATTACTGTACAATCTGTTGCATACATTACAACAATGAAAAATATTAACTGAAGGTCATTGTAATGACTCTAAAGATCAAGTTCAAGTTTATTGTCATTCAACCATACATGTATACAGCTAAATGAAACATCATTCCTCTGGGGCCAAGGTACAAATCACAGTACATATAGTCACACACCACATATACCATAGTTACAATCCAGCACATACAGTCATAGAATAATATTAACACAAGTCCCTGAGAGAACTGGCCTGAGGGTTGACAGGTTGACGTTAAGTGTGAGGTGCATGTTTATGTGAGACAGTATAGTGTTACTGACATTGTTAAAATAAAACAAGTTGTATAAATATGTGACACAGCAGCAATAAAAGATGAAAAAGTCACCAGAGCATTCACACAGGGTGTGCATGTGTGCTGGGTGGCTGCAGGGTGTTTTAAGTGGTTGGAGTTGTGTGGTGTAAATTCTCACTTCACAAGTGTCAAAAATCTTATATGCAATCTGCTTTTGGTCCACGTCAGATACTAAATCCTTCTGAGAAAGTAAAGGTGATGTGATTATGTACAGAAGGTAGATGCACTGAAAACCGAAACAACCTTCATCCAAGTTCCGTAAAAGTTCTGCAGATTTCATAACCTAGCCAGCAACTTTGACATTAGAAAGGCTGACTCAAAACACAGCTGCAGTAACTGTAGAACAAAAGCGATACGCATCCAGCTGCATTGTAAAGTATCGGTCTTATTAACAGTGAAGCAATTGACCATAAAAGTGAATGCACTTAACAATGCACCAACCATAATCTTACACTTCCAACAATACATTCTGGATAATTGCAATTAAAGTAAACCATGATAGATATCAGGGTCTGGTGTGGAGGGGCCACTGCATAGGATTGGAAAACCTGCAGAAAGTTATAAACTCTGTCATGGGCATCAGCCTTCTCAGCGCCGAGGACACCTTCAAAAGGTGATGCCTCAAAACGTCGACATCCATCGTCAAGAACTCTTATCACCCAGCACATGCCTTCTTCTCATGGTTTTCATCAAGGAGGTGGTACACGAGCCTGAAGACACACACTAAACTTTTCAGGAACACCTTCTTCACTTCCAACATCAGATTTCTAATGGACAATTAACCTCACTATTTTTGCCCTCTCTTTTTGCACTAATTAATTAATTAATTTAAAAAATTTTTAATATATCCTTCTTATTGCGATTTATAGTTTTTATTATGAATTGCAATGTGCTGCTGCCATAAAACAAATTTCACAACATATGCCAGTGATATTTAACCTGATTCTCATTCTGTTTCTGATATATGGGAGGAGCAATTAAAAATTCCAGGACAATGCTCTTTTTTTGGTGGAACTTGTTACAAATTGCACACAGTTTGCCTTTTGGCTCATAGAATAGCAGCACAGTAGAGGCCCTTCAGCCCACCATGTTGTGCCAGCCTTTTAACCTATTCTAAGATCAATCTAACCCTTCCCTCCTCCAAAATCCTCCATTTTTTATCCATGTCTCTTATCCAAGAAGATCCTTAAATGTTCCAAATGCATTTACCTCTACCACACCCTGAACTGCGCACTCTACATATCCACCTTCCAGATCTCCTAATATCTATTGCATGAAGGAACACAGAATGAGCCAATAATATGCACCCCACTTCAAAGGCTTTTGATGCAGAATAAATGGTCTGGGCCAGACTTGTACAGCAGCCCAGATCTATCAGGGTTCAATTCCCACCTCTGCCAGTAAGGAGTTTGAACGTTCTCTCTGTAACCCCATGAGCTTCCTCCAGGTGCTTTACTTTCACATTCCTAAGACTTACAGATTAGGGGTAGCGGGTTGTTTGCACGCTACGTTGGCACTGGCAGCATGGCCTAGTGCAATCCCTACTGAATTGATTTCCATGTTTCAATGTACATGTGACAAATAAAAGCTAATGTTTTCTTTTCAGTGCTGAGAAACCACCTCAGCAGGTCCTCTTAGTGAGTGAACTGTAAAGCACAAATCAGGAGTGTAGCGTACTTGTCCCCTGGTCTGGATGAGTACAGCTCCAACAATACTCAAAAAAACTAAACACCAAGGAGGGGAAAATACCCCAGTTATGCTACCCATCTAGGACCTGAAACATTTGCCAGAATCACCACTAAATGGCTGGAGCACACAGCTCCTGAAAATGTACTGCTGTTTTTTACTGCAGCATTTTCCAAATCCATATATCTGCCAGCAAGAAGAATAAAAGAAGCAAGTTTATAGGAATACCAGCAGCTCCACGGTTTCTTGCTAGTCACACGCCATTCTAAATTGAAAATGTATTCCCGTATCTTTATCATGGTGCATTCTAAGCCTTAGAACTTTCTATTCAATCACAGCATGGTTACGAGAGCTGTAGGAATTCAAGAAGGTGATGCACCACAATCTTCTCAAGAGCAACTGTGGATGAGCAGTAATTGTGCAGACTTGGCATCCTACAGGTGAATTTTAAAAATCCCTCATAAGGGACAAAAGAGAACCTCTGAAGGCACAACGTGAACATTAAGCAATGGAGATGCCAGAGTTTGCAGACTTTGGAAACTATCTGGAGAATGTCAATGGGTCGAGCAGCATCTGTGGAAGGAAAGGATTTGTCAGCATTTCAGGTCAAAAGTATCAGTCGGTGCTACAGTAACATAGCGGTTAACGCGAAGCTATTACAGCTCAGGGCGTCGGAGTTCGTTGTTCAATTCCAGAATTCCACGAGAAGGACATACTCATCTGTATGTACGTATGTCGTCCTTGTGGAATATATGGGTTTTCTCTGGGTGTTTCGGTTTTCTCCAACAGTCCAAAAGCGTACTGGTAATAAGTCATTGTAAATAACCCAGTGATTAGGCTGGGGTTAATTGCTGGTGGCATGGGTCGATGAGCTGGAAGGGCCTATTCTGTGTTGTATCACTCAATAAATAAAATCAGGACTTCATATGCTCGACACACACAAGATGCTGGAGGAACTCAGCAGGCCAGGCAGCATCCGTGGAAAAAAAGTACAGTCGATGTGTCAGGCTGAAACCCTTCGGCAGGACTTAGCATGCTCTGCCATTTCATCTAATATTATTTTAATGGGATTGCAAAACCACTCAAAATACACGGACCAGTGGCTGCTTTAAGAGTCCAGGGAAAGGAGTCTGACATGAGTTAAATGCTCACTGCTGGAATACATATCATAGTTTCACATCTTAGCATTTGGAATTGTGTCCAAACACTAGCTCAGCTGTACTAAAGAGAGCTCCTCGTTATTACTGACTAAGTTCTCCATCTCATCTGATGTATGGATACTACGTAAGTTAAGACATCCAGTTCTACAAAAGGCACCACAATTAACTAAACTTTCACAAACAACGTAGAAAACATCCTCCCCAAATGTGACAAGTGCTGGCATGTAACCTGGAATTCATTTGATAACTATCTTCTTTTACAAGCCTTGTCTAGACTTAAATAAACATAATGTTCAATTGATAATGTGCACGGAGATGAATATAAATTAGTGTCATAGAAAGTAACACAATGTACAACTGTGAGGACAAAGATCTGGCAAAATATCCAGCAAAATATAACTAAACACCTGCAGACTACAATCCAGTTTATCAAACTCATTTTATAATGATAATAAGCAGTCTATCACATTATTTTATCACATTGAAAGATGGCTACATGATGCAATAACATAATAAGTATTTTCCTCAATTGACCAGTGAAGAACTTCATCACCAAGTGCTGCCTCCAGGGATTAATAGAATTGTCGGCAGTTTTCCGGGTCTCATCAGTTATCTGATGTCTGAGTGTATTATGTTACAGTGGTTGATTGCTGACATGTGGAAAGATGAAGAAAGCCATTTTAAGGCAAAGTTATTCCACCTAATTCTACAGAGAAAAAACTACTCAGAATTAGAATCCAGTTTATAATCACTGAGCTACAGTTGTGTCATGAAATTTGTTTTGTGGCAACAGTACAATTCAATACATTAAAAATACTATAAGTCCTAATAAGATATATTTAAAAAAGTAAATTTGTAGTGCAAAAGGAGAGCAAAATGGTAAGCCAGTGTTCATGGGCCATTCAGAAATCTGATAGCAGAGGAAAGAATCTGTTCCTAAAACACTGAGTGTGGGTCTTCAGGCTCCTGAACCTCCTCTCTAGTGGTAGTAATGAGAAGAGGGCATGTTCTAGGTGGTGGTCCTTAATGATGGATGCAGCTTTTATGAGGCATTGCTGTTTGAAGATGTCCTCAATAATTCCACCAGTACACAGTACAGATAGGAAAAGAATTGAGAACAAACTAGAGACAATGGAAAGCTGTTTGAAAAGAAAAGGGGGAAAAAAACTACCCATTAGAAATTCTGTGCCTTATGTCATTAAATAATCAACAGTCTAAGAACAACTAATACGCCTGTTATTTCTCAGCGACCATTGTTGATGGTTCTGTCAGAAGTAAACTATGATGTAAGAAGAAATATAGACTGTTTATTCCTCTCCATGGATGCTGAGTTCCTCCAGAACTTTGTGTGTTTCTCAAGATTTCCAGGATCTGCAGAATCACTTGCACTTATAAGTAGAAATAAAACACAGAGACCAATGCAAAGCATTTTCAGAGTTCCACATGGTAGGCTGGTCCAGAAGATTAAGGAGATAAGAGTGTCCTCCAAACTGGATCCAAAATTGGGTTGGTGATTGGAGGTAGAGGGTATTGAAGGAAGGGTTTTTTTTATGACAAAAGTGCACCAGAGGGATGGGTGCTGGAACTTCCATTATTTCTGATATATATATATATGACTTGGATGAGAATCAGAATCCAGATGAGGCAACACTGCTCCTGCGAATCTGCTGGAGTCACCTATTTTGTCCGGTGCTCCCGGTGTTGCTTCCTTTACATCGGTGAAACTTGACGTAAATAGGGGGACGGTTTTGTTGAGCACCTCTGCTCCATCCACAGAAAGCGGAATTTCCCATTGGCCAACCATTTTACTTCCTATCCCCATTCCGACACACAAGTCCATGGCCTCCTCTTTTGCCATGATGAAAGTCACTCTCAGGTTGGAGGAGCAACAGCTCACACTGTATTCTGTCTAGGTAGCCTCCAAACTGATGGCATGAACATCGATTTCTCCTACTGGAAATTCTTTTCCTCTCCCCACTCCCACTTCTTCTATTCCCCACTCTGGTCTCTTACCACTTCTCCTCACCTATCACCTCCCCTAGTGCCCCTCCACCCACCCTTTCACTTAAGGTCCATTCTCCTCCAGCAGATTTCTTCTTCTCTAGCACTTTGCCTTTTCTAACTATCACCTCCCAGCTTCTTACTTCATACCCCCTCCTCCACCCACCTGGCTTCACCTATCACCTTCTAGCTTGTCCTCCACTCCCTCCCTCCAACTTTTTATTCTGACATCTTCCTCGTTCCTTTCCAATCCTGATGAAGGGACTCAGCCTAAAACATCGACTGTTTATTCATCTCCATAGATGCTGCCTGACCCGCTGACTTCCTCCAGTATTTTGTTTGTTGCGCTGGATTTCCAGCATTTGCAGAATCTTTTGTGCTTATAGGGATGCAACAGTTAGAATGCTCTCCACCGTACAACTGTAGAAATTTGCTAGAGTCTTTGGCTACATACCAAATCTCCTCAAACTTCTAAAGAAATACAGCTGCTGGCATGCCCTCCTCATTATTGGATCAATATGTTGGGACCAGGATGGATCGTCTAAGATGTTAACACCCAGGAACTTGAAGCTAGGCATCCTGTGCACTACTGATCTATCAGTGAGGTCTGGCATATCTTCCCTTGACTTCCCCTTCCTGAAGTCCACATTAGTGCATTTATACAAAGAACTGAGTTGTAAAGACACATTGTATATCACAATGTCTCAGAAGGTGATCACACATCTGAAAAATTTCAACAATTATTAGGATAATAATTCAAACTCTGGTGTTAATTCTTGTTTTCAAAGTAATGGCTTATTCAGTGTTCAGATTAATTGACAACCATCACCAAAAACAGTTCAACTCAATGTTCTGCTTACTGTGGATAGTGAGGCCATTAATGCCGCCAACATTAATGCCTGAATGACTATCAACCTGTGGCTCTGACATCAATTGCTATGAAGTGCTTCGAGCGATTGGTTATGGCACACATCAACCACAGCCTACCAGTCAACCTCGATGCTTTGCAATTCTCCTACTGGAGCAACAGGTCAACAGCAGATGCCATCTCTCTGGCCCTACATTCCTCCTCAGAATATCTGGAGAATAAAGACACATACGTAAGGCTCCTTTTCATTGACTATAGCTCTGCCTTTAATACCATCATGCCAAATAAATTGATTTCTAAGCTCCGGAACCTGGGCCTTAGCACTCAGATCTGCAGCTGGATCTTCAACTTCCTCACAGACAGGACCTAGGCTGTAAAAATAGGGGACAAGCTCTCCTCTACAATCACTCTGAGCACCGGTGCCCCACAAGGCTGTGTACTCAGCCCCCTGCAGTACTCACTGTACACCCATGATTGTGTAGCCAAGTTTCCATCAAACTCAATATATAAGTTTGCTAATGACACAATAATTGTAGGTCACATCTCGGGTAAAGATGATGAGTACAGAGAGGAAATTAAGAACCTGGTGGCATGGTGCGAAGACAATAACCTATCCTTCAACGTCAGCAAGACGAAGGAATTGGTTGTTGACTTCAGAAGGAGTAGCAGATTGCACGACCCAATTTACATCGATGGTGCGCAAGTGGAACAGGTCAAAAGCTTTAAGTTCGTCGGGGTCAATATCACAAATGACCTGACTTGGTCCAACCAAGTAGAGTCCACTGCCAAGAAGGCCCACCAGCGCCTTTACTTCCTGAGAAAACTAAAGAAATTTGGCCTGTCCCCTAAAACCCTCACTAATTTTTATAGATGCACTGTAGAAAGCATTCTTCTAGGGTGCATCACAACCTGGTATGGAAGTTGTCCTGTCCAAGACTGAAAGAAGCTGCAGAAGATCGTGAACATGGCGCAGCACATCACACAAACCAATCTTCCGTCCTTGGACTCACTTTACACCGCAAGCTGTCGGAGCAGTGCTACCAGGATAATCAAAGACACGACCCACCCAGCCAACACACTTTTCATCCCTCTTCACTGCAGGAGAAGGCTCAGGAGCTTGAAGACTCGTACGGCCAGATTTGGGAACAGCTTCTTTCCAACTGAATGGATCCTGACCCGGAGCTGGGCCGTACCCTCCAAATATCCAGACCTGCCTCTCGGTTTTTTTGCACTATCTTACTTTCCATTTTTATATTTTCTATTTATAATTTATAATTTAAATTTTTAATATTTACTATCAATTTGTACTCCAAGGCCGGAAGCGCAGAATCAAATGATTGTGATGATTGTACGTTCTAGTATCAAGTGTTTGGCGACTATAAAGTATAAAGTATAAGAAACACAACATTTACACATAGACAACAATAAATACATTTTATAGCAAGTGTTTCCATGGAGATTGTGCTGAGATGTAGATCAAGTGCTACAAAGATATTTAGACATGATTAGTGTCTGGGGTGGCAGAGTGGAGATACGTTTCTACCACTTAAGGTGTAAGGCACTGCTCTCCTCTGCTAGCCTGAAGGTCACCCTTGGGCAAGGTGAAGCACCTGCTTAGCCCCCGGAACAGGGTTATGAGAAGCCATGGGAGCAGGTGGTGGATGGTTGGATGAGCAGCTAGTGCATATCACATGTCTTGGTTATGTGAACACTTGACGATAGGCAGACAATCTCTGAAGACTATTGATAATGGCTGGGATCACCCATCTTGTAAAGACACTGCCTGGAAAAAGGCAATGGCAAACCACTTCTTAGAAAAGATTGCCAAGAACAATCATGGCCATAGGATCATGATCGCCTACGTCATACAACACAGCATATTATATTATTATATATAATATGCTGTGTTGTATGACGTAGGTGATCTTTTACGCACACAAATGGTATTAGTAAAACCACTCTAACAACCCACACTGATCGTCAAGGGTAGTAGCTGAATGCAATGACCTCTGGCTAGAAACTGAATTTTCCTTGCTCTGTTGTGATAAAACATTGTGTGCATAGTGTTAACACAGGTTTTGCGCCACAGATTGCAAAAATCAATAAAAGTGTGCATTAGAATTAGAAAGGTTTCCATCAAGAGTTTCCATCCATCTGATCAATACACTCGCCAATGTGGTGTTGCCTTATAGTTAGAGAAGTCTATCAAGTTCAGGTTCAATTGTCTTTCAACCATACACATGAATACAGCTAAGGAAACAGTGTTCCTCTGTGGCCAAGGTGTAAAACACAGTACCAAGTCAGACACAGCACATATAGCACAATAATTATGATAGCAGGAAAACATACTATTACAAAAAAAAATAATACGGCCCAAGTCCCTGAGTATCACAACCTGTAGATTAATGGTGTATGGACGATGTCCTGGAGCCAGGTTTCTGCAAGAAAAAGCACACAGCAGTTCCTAATCTTGCACATGCATCTCACAACAGCCAGACATTACCGCAGTTCTCAGGAACACCTCCTCCCCATCAGCACCACCACACTTTTCACACTCAAACTCAAACCTGGCATGTATCATAATCAGTCCCTCTGGGGAAAATCAAGGAGCTCTCGACTATCTGTTGGTCTAAGCTGACAGGACAAGGCTAGAACTGTCACAAGAGAGAGTGAAATTGCATGGCTCTGGAGCAACGTGCCAAGAAATGTCTTCATCTCACCAGCTATGTCATAGTGACCTTTAATATAAACACTGCTATTTTCTCTCTCTCTCTCTCTCACACACACACACACACACACAAACAGTATACACACCGTGCTCACTTTTCAAACACTACTACCCCTCTTCAAACAAAAACACGGAAATTTGTTGGTAAATGTTCAAAATCAAGTCAATCTGTTGGCAGACAAGTAGAAGGAGTGATCCCTCTACCTCTTCCACCCTTGGCTGCAGTATTAGTTTAAATATCAGCTATTTTTTCAGAGTCTATTCACGACTGTTCCACATTGATGTTACTCTGCCAGTATTTGAAAAACTTTATGGAATTTATTCATAAAGAGCAATTCATTTCACTTTTCCATATTTTTAGGAAATTGCTAAAATTTGTGGACAGCCACAGAATGTCATCACATGGTACTCTGCACGCAGTGAGAGGAAATTATGCCTTTCAGTTAAACCACAATAATGTCTTTCTGTACAAGTATCTGAATCAGCAAAGAGGGTACATGTGCACACTAAATCTTTCTATGTACTGTGTATTGAATCCTGTTAAAAAGAACAGATGCAAATGGGAACTAGCTGTGGTTAAGTATCATACTGGTCAGTTCTTCATTCACAGCAGTATTTGTGAATGTAAAAACATCCATAAGATGTTTGCACTGGTTTAAATAAGATTTTTTTTATAGAGAATCAAAATTTTTACTTGTTTCCCAATTTAGAGAATTACAGTGGTATGCAAAAGTTTGGGCACCCCTGGTCAAAATTTCTGTTACTGTGAATAGTTAAGTGAGTAGAAGATGAACTGATCTCCAAAAGTCATAAAGTTAAAGATGAAACATTCTTTTCAACATTTTAAGCAAGATTAGTGTATTATTTTTGTTTTGTACAATTTTAGAGTGGAAAAAGGAAAGGAGCACCATGCAACAGTTTGGGCACCCCAAGAGATTTGAGCTCTCAGATACCTTTTACCAAGGTCTCAGACCTTAATTAGCTTGTTAGGGCTATGGCTTGTTCACAGTCATCGTTAGGAGAGGCCAGATGATGCAAATTTCAAAGCTTTATAAATACCCTGACTCGTCAAACATTGTCCCAACAATCAGCAGCCATGGGCTCCTCTAAGCCTAACACTCTGAAAATTAAAATAAATGATGCCCACAAAGCAGAAGAAGGCTATAGGAAGATAGCAAAGCGTTTTCAGGTAGCCATTTCCTCAGTCCGTAATGTAATTAAGAAATGGCAGTTAACAGGAACGGTGGAGGTCAAGTTGAGCTCTGGAAGACCAAGAAAACTTTCCGAGAGAACTGCTCGTAGGATTGCAAGAAAGGCAAATCAAAACCCCCGTTTGACTGCAAAAGACCTTCAGGAAGATTTAGCAGACTCTGGAGTGGTGGTGCACTGTTCTACTGTGCAGCGACACCTGCACAAATATGACCTGCATGGAAAAGTCATCGGAAGAAAACCTTTCCTGCATCCTCACCACAAAATTCAGCATCAGAAGTTGGCAAAGGGACATCTAAACAAGCCTGATGCATTTTGGAAACAAGTCCTATGGACTGATGAAGTTAAAATAGAACTTTTTGGCTGCAATGAGCAAAGGTATGTTTGGGAAAAAAAGGGTGCAGAGTTTCATGAAAAGAACACCTCTCCAATTGTTAAGCACGGGGGTGGATCAATCATGCTTTGGGCTTGTTTTGCAGCCAGTGGCACGGGGAACATTTACTGGTAGAGGGAAGAATGAATTCAATTAAATACCCGCAAATTCTGGAAGCAAACGTCACACTGTCTGTAAAAAAGCTGAAGATGAAAAGAGGATGGTTTCTACAACAGGATAATGATCCTAAACACACCTCAAAGTCCACAATGGACTACCTCAAGAGGCGCAAGCTGAATGCTTTGCCGTGGCCCTCCCAGTCCCCCGACCTAAACATCATCGAAAATCTGTGGATAGACCTCAAAAAAGCAGTGCATGCAAGACGGCCCAAGAGTCTCACAGAACTAGAAGCCTTTTGCAAGGAAGAATGGGTGAAAATCCCCCAAACAAGAATTAAAAGACTCTTAGCTGACTACAGAAAGTGTTTACAAGCTGTGATACTTGCCAAAAGGGGTGTTACTAAGTACTGACCATGCACGGTGCCCAAACATTTGCTTCGGGCCCTTTTCCTTTTTTGTTATTTTGAAACTGTGAAAGATGGAAATAAAAAAGTAATTTTGCTTAAAATATTAAAGAAATGTGTCATCTTTAACTTTATGCCTTCTGGAAATCAGGTTATCTTTTACTCACTTAGCTATTCACAGTAACAGAAATTTTGACTAGGGGTGCCCAAACTTTTGCATACCACTGTATATCTCACATATTACATGAAGATACCAGATGCCCTCAAGTGAATTTTGCGACAGTAATTCATTTGAGAAGTCTACATGATGTTAGAAATCACAGTTGAAGCTCAGGGAACTTACAAGTGTTCTTCAGGCCTTGACAGCAGATCAGCTCCTTAACTTCGCAGAAGGATTATAATTCAGACTTTTCAGTCTGGAACTATCATAATTAGCAATTTCTTTGATGACCTTTGTTTTTGGCTAATGAGGGGGAAATGACTGTACAATTTTGATACAGAAGTTGCGACTCTAACAACTCAAAAGGGTATAAACTGATTTTAGGCAACCTTGCACTCAACTTCAGTAGACCAAAGAACTGACTGTGGACTTCAGAAAAGGGTAAGACAAGGGAGCATAACCAGTCCTCATCCAGGAATCAGAAGACAGACCAATTTCAAGTTCCTGGGTGTCAATATCTCTGAGAATCTACCCTGGACCCAACTTATCGACCCAGCTACAAAGAAGGCACAATAGCAGCTGTACTCCATTAGGAGTTTGAGGGGATTTGGTATGTCACCAAAGATACTCACAAATTTCTACGGATGTACCATCGAGAGCATTCTAACTGGCTGCATCACCGTCTGGTATCCGGGCAGGGGGAGATGCTACTGGACAGGATCGAAATAAGCTGCAGAGTGTTGTAAACTTAGTTAGCTCCATCATGGGCACCAGCCTCCATAGTATCGAGGACATCTTCAAGGAGCAATGCCTCAAAAAGGCAGCATCTGTCATTAAGGAACCCCATCACCCAGGTCATACCTTGTTCTCATTGCTACCATCAGAGAGGAGGTATAGAAGCCTGAAGCTACACACTCAATGATTCAGGAACAGCTTTTTCCCTTCTGTCATTTGATTTCAGAATAGACATTGAATCCATGAACACTACCTCACTATCTTTATTTCTATTTTTGCACTGCTTATTTAATTTAACTAATATATATAGTTACTGTAATTCACGTTTTTTTCTATTATTATGTATTGCATTGCATTACTGCCACACAGACAATAAATTTCACGACATCATGCTGGTAATATTAGGGTAATTACAGAGTATGTGGTTAGTGCAAGAAAGTGGTGCTGAAGTAAAAGACCAGCCATGATCTGACTGAATGACCTCTTGCTCCTATTTCTAGTATTTGCATGTTCTAATGCAAAACCAAAAGTAAAATTAAGATTGGGAAACATTTCTTTCAAAAATATTTATTCTGTTTTTATTTTATTTAGAGATACAGCACGGTTACAAGCCTTCCAGCCAACTAAACCTGTGCGACCCAATTACACCCATGTAATTAACCTACTGACCCGTAGATCTTTGGAATGTGAAAGCATACCGGAACACACAGAAGAAAGACATGTGGTCATGGCGAGAATGTACAAACTCCTCGCAGACAGTGGTGGGAAATGAACAATGGTTGCTGACACTGTAACAGCAAATAGTCTACTTAAATATCTCTTCAACGTAATGATTGTATCTGATTCTGCCTTCTACTCAGGCAGTGTTTTCCAGATTATTTCTTTATGAATAATTTTCAATATTAAATTAAAGTGATTAATTATAAATGTTAAAGACTAGCTTTATTTGTCACATGTACATTGAAACACTGGAACAGTGAAATGCATCATTTGCATCAAATCAAATCAGCGAGGATTGTGCAGCAGGCAGCGCAGTTTGCAAGTATCGCCATGCATCCAATGCCAACATAGCATGCCCCCAACTTATTAACCCTAACAATAACCGTATGTGTTTGGAAAGTGGGAGGAAACCAGAGCACCTCGAGGAAACCTATGTGGTCATGGGGTGAATGTAAAAACTCTTTACAGACAGCGGCAGAAAATAAAACCCCAATCAGTGATCACTGGCACTGTAAGGCAATCTGCACTAACCACTATGCTAACCTGTATACAAAAAGCACGTAATAAGTAATAATTGTGTTTGGATCTACTTACTCTGCTTGATAAAACCAATACTCCTCGTTTTCAACTGACTTATTTCCCTTTTGGCAAAAGACCATTTTTCCAACTTCCTTTTTCATTCCCAGTTTCCTAAAT
Source organism: Mobula hypostoma (assembly GCF_963921235.1). Classification (NCBI taxonomy): domain Eukaryota; kingdom Metazoa; phylum Chordata; class Chondrichthyes; order Myliobatiformes; family Myliobatidae; genus Mobula; species Mobula hypostoma. The sequence continues at coordinate 102,294,029 of NC_086104.1, forward strand.
GTTATTGGCTTCTCATGATGACCAAATACTTTGCAATGATGAATAATTTATTGCAATCAGTTGGATCATCTCAGTGGACATTGGCGAGAAAGATTTACAAGGATGTTGTCGGGACTGGAGGGCTAGAGTTGTAAGGAGAGACTGGACAGGCTGGGACTGTTTACCCTAGATTGAAGGAGACTACAAGGTGACCTTTTAGAGGTTCATAAAACTGAGACATAGATAAGTTCAGTTGTCATTGTTGTTGTTCCCAGGGTAGGGAAGTCTAAAACCAGAGGGCATATGTTTAAGGTGAGAGGAGAAAGATTTAAAGGGGACCCGAGGGACAAGTTTTTCTCAGAAATGGGTATGGGTATATGAAGGAAGCTACCTGCAGAAATGGTAGAGGGGTCCTGCACAGTGAGTATAGGGAGTTAGGGAAGAGGTTGAAGAGCAAAGTTTAAAGTACAAAGTAAATTTATTATCAAAGTACATAAATGTCATCATATACAACACTGAAATTCATTTTCTTGCAGGCATACACAGCAAATCTATGAAAAACAATAAAATCAATGAAAGACCACATCCAACAGAAATGGCAAACAACCAATGTGCAAAAAAACAAACTGTGCAAAAACAAAATGGAAGATAATAATAATAATAATGAATAAGCAATAAATATCAAGAACATGAAATGAGGAGTCCTTGAAAGTGGGTCCATAGGTTGAGGGGAACAGTTCAGGATAGGGGAGTTGAGTGAAGTTATCCCCTTTGGTTCAAGAGCCTGATAGTTGAGGGGTTGTTACTGTTTCTGATCCTGGTGGTGAGAGTCCTGAAGCTCCTGTAAATTCTTCCTGATGGCAGCAGTGAGAAGAGAGCATGACCTAGGTGGTGCTACATGCTAGTCATAGCAGGAATTGGTTGATAATACAGATGAAGGTGTAGTTGAGGAAGTGATGGAGGGGGCAGAGTTCCAGAATTTTGGATCATTGGGATCTCTTCTGGGGAAGGTATAACCTGTACAAAAAGGATGGGTTACACCTGAACCTGGGGAGGACCAATACCCTTATGGGCAGGTTTACTGGACTTGTCGGTGAGGGTTTAAACTAATTTGGCAGAGGGATTGGAACAGGAATGATAGGCATTTGGTATACAAGTCGATGCATTAGGTCGGTAGTGAGACTGTGAGCAATGGCTTCACAGATGATAGGCCAAAATTGCATTCAGAGAGTTGAGTTGAAATGTAACATGGGGGCAAAACCGAAAAGGGTGATGAATACAGGACTGAAGGAGTTATATTTGAATGCATGCAGTATAGAAAATAAGATTCAAAATTGGCAGCTATAATATTGTGGGTATCACTGAGTCGTGAATGAAAGAAGATCACAGCTGGGAGCTTAACACCTAAGGATACACATATATTGAAAGGACAGGCAGGTAAGCAGAGGGGATGTTGTGGCTCTGTTGGTAAAAATGAAATCAAATTTTTAGAAAGAGGTGACATTGGATCAGAAGGTGTGGAATCCTTGTGGGTAGAGTTAAGAAACTGCAAGCATAAAAACTCCCTCATGGGAGTTACATACAGACCTCTGAACAGTTGTCAGGATGTGGGAAAAAATTGCAATAGGAGACAAAAGAGGCATGTAATAAAGGCAATGTTATGATAGTCATAAAGAATGTCAATGTGTAGGAAAATCAGGTTGGTGCTGGATCCCAAGAGAGGGAATTTGTAGAATGCCTGAATGATGGCTTATTAGAGTGGGGGAAATGTCAATTCTAGATTGGGTATTGTGTAATGATTTGATTAGGGATCTTAAGGCAAAGGAAACCTTTGGAGGCAGAGACCATAATACGAGAGAATTCACCGTGCAGTTTGAGAGGGAGAAGGTAAAATCAGATGTATCAGTGTTATAGTAGAGGAAAGGGAATTAGCTAGCTGGCCGGTGATGCAGTGACATCTTCATCAGACTTGGAGGCGAATGGCCCCAGGTTCATATCTGGCCGACTTCTTGCATGTTTTCCATCGTGCTGTATGGGTGTCAAGCTAGCAACTCGGCCTTGTTTTTTTAAAAAAATGTACAAAATGCTAAAGAAAAGGTAAGGTTGCCGCCTTAAACAGAAGGTAACTAAGAAATCCTTAAGCCGAAAAGATATGAATCATGTAGGTAAATTAGCCAATAATATAAAAGAGGATACCAAGAGTATTTTCAGATATAAAAAGAGTGAAAGAGAGTTAAACTGCTGGAAAATGACACTGGAGAGGTAGCAAATGGGCACAAAGAAGTGGCAGACGAACTTAGTGAGCATTTTGCGCCAGTTTTCACTGTGGAAAATACCCAAAGGCCAAGTCATTGGGTATATTTAAAGCAGAGGTGGATATGTTCTTGATTAGTCAAGGCATCAAAGGAAAAGGCAGGAGAATGGGGTTGGGAGGGATAATAAATCAGCCATGATGGAATGGTGGAGCAGACTCGATGGGCCAAGTGGCCTAATTCTGCTCCAACGTTCTTATTGTCTTATAGTCTAGAGGTGAGTACAATCACAATATCGAAGACATTTGGATAGGCACACGGATAAGAAAGATGTAGTGGATATGGGACAAATGGAGGTAAATAGGACTAGCTCAGGAAGGCAGCTGGTTTGCTATGGACAAGTTGGGTTGACGGACAGGTTTCCATACTGAGTAACACAAACGAATCTATGACAACACTATTTTCTCTTTGTTTGGTAATAGCATAATAGATCTTCTGCACTGTGAAGCTGTGGCTTCATCTCAAAAATGAATGAGTGTTTATTCATTTCAACTCATTGTGATTGTGCCAACTAAATGCTTCAGTCAGACTCCTTAACCTGCTGGATTCTGAATTTTTAATCCCAGGTTCTTTCGGAAGTCAGGAAAAGGCACAAAACTTGTTGCTAACAACAGGAATTCTGCAGATGCTGGAAATTCAAGCAACATACATCAAAGTTGCTGGTGAACGCAGCAGGCCAGGCAGCATCTATAGGAAGAGGCGCAGTCGACGTTTCAGGCCGAGACCCCACGAAGGGTCTCGGCCTGAAACGTCGACTGCGCCTCTTCCTATAGATGCTGCCTGGCCTGCTGCGTTCACCAGCAACTTTGATGTATAAAACTTGTTGCTACTCGCTTGTTTTATTAAGTTTTAATAGAACAAAGAAAACAAAATGGACAGTAACAGGAGCAGAAGGGAGAGAAGAAGCAGAAAGGCGGTGTTGCCATGTAGTCAGCTATTTTCATACCCATAGATAAGAAACATTCCATTCAAGTTCACAGATAAGAGTCAACCAATCAGATACCCCCTTTCAAAAAACACAGCACCAGAGGAGCTTCCAGCACTTTCCAGAATGTTACAAAGAACTTTATCCACTAGGAGACACACTAAACAACTGCATATATACACTGTGGCCAAGTACTGTATACAAGTAGTTCGAAAAATTATTAGCAAGTAATTTATTGTTAAACTGCAAAGAAAATAAAAATGGAACAGTCTAATCCAACAAAACCTTTCAGATGAGGCTTTCTAGAACTCTTATGATTAAAACAAGATGCTGTTTCTCCCTTTTATTATCTGGAGCAATGTATCAGAGTGATTTTAGTATACATTATCACTACAGCATTCCATGTGATGTGATAGTTAAGTATACACTCAGTGGGCACTTTATTAAATACACCTGTGCTCCTGCTCGTTAATGCAAATATCTAATCATCCAATCATGTGGCAGCAACTCAACGAATAAAAGCATGCAGACATGGTCAAAGCATTCAGTTATTGTTCAGACCAAACATCAGAAAGGGGAAGAAACATGATCTAAGTGACTCTGACTGTGGAATGATTGTTGGTGCCAGACAGTGTGGTTTGAGCATCTCAGAAACTACTGATCTCCTGGGATTTTCGTGCACAACAGTCTCTAGAGTTTATGGAGAATGGTGTGAGAAAGAAATAAAAAACATTGAGTGAGCAGCAGTCTCTATAGGCAAAAATGCCTTGTTAATGAGAGAGGTCAGGGAAGAATGGCCAAACTGGTTCAATCTGACAAGACGGTGACAGTAACTCAGATAACCACATGTTACAACACTGTAGAAGAGCATCTCTGAATGCACAACACATTGAACCTTGAAGTGGATGGGCTACAGCAGCAGAAGACCATGAGCATACACTCAGTGGCCACTTTATGAGGTACAGGAGATACCTAATAAAGGAGCCACTAAGTGTATATTATACTGCTAACTATTCCAACAACCAAGTTACAACCTACACTTCCCAATTTAAATCCTGCCAGACAAACAGATTGTATTTCACTGAGCCACTGTATCCCTGGAGTGGGAAAATCTGGGTGTGGGGTATTGCTGAAAATTCTTTGCTTTCTTGTGCCAAGTCTCAGGGCTTGAGCCATTGACTAAACTTCCAGTAACTCTATATTTATTGATGATCCATAAGTTTTATGCTAATGAGGATTCATTATAACCTCTAAAAAGAAAGATCGACAATAGGGAGGAAAAATCTGTTTTAAATTGTCTTGATATTTGGCTTTAGCAGGGTATTATGCACAGGATGCTTTAACTCCAAGGAATCTATACCGTTGCCGAGAGAAAAAAATAAGGCGACTGAATGCTTGGATGGATTCAGCTGTGTGAATCTGGAGCATATTCATTTGAAACATTACAAATAGTTTCACTGAGTTTAATGTTAATGCCAGAGAAACCAAGTATAAAATGAAGAAAACACAGATGTGTAACTGAGAAAATCAGCATGGAGACTAAATATGATTTATGAGGACAAATATCATTAATGTAATGATTGAGGCTAACTTATAATAGAGGGTAAATTTATAATATAAGTTACGCTTACATATCTCCAAACCCTGCAACAGAGGTAAGATTTAAGTGATCAGTACCTCAGCTCAGTAACCTGAAATACAATAACTGCATGGTGCTAGTAGAATTTGGACACTATTTCAAATCCTGGTTTTCTAATGTGACCATATGATGACACACCTTTTATTCACCATGTCAGCAAAACCACCTACCACTTGTAGCTGCTCCTGTCTCAGATCATCTGTTACTGAAACCCTCATTCTGCCTTTCTTTACCTTCAAGCATGTAGGCAATCCCCAGATTACATACGGGTCCTGCTGATGACAACCAGAAGTCAGAAAAATCGTTTTCTATAGCCACCCATGTCCTACTGCTCTACATGCACTCTCTATTGTTCCTTAATTTCATTGAATATTCACCTTAACATAATTAAAGCAATGGAATTAATATTCTGAGGGAAACATTTTCACTCAGAGGTTGGTGAGAGTGAGGAACAAACAGCCAGCAGGAGTGGTGGATGCAATTTCAATTTCAATGTTTAAGAGTAGTTTGGATAGGTACGTGGATGGCAGGGCTATGGGGGTGCTATGGTCCGGGTGCAGGTTTTTGGGTTTAGGCAGTTTACATGGTTTGGCCTGTGTCTGTGCTGTAGTTTTCTATGACAATGAATATGTACAGTATCCTGTTAATAAATACACAAAACATCTTATTTTTATTCTGCTAACAAAAACATCTACAAATATTTATGATGCTGAAAGTATCCTGCCTATTTGCAACATGGTCTGGAATTGTAACTCAAAAGTGCAGGAAGGTATGAAACATACCTCCTCATCATCAGTAGCATCTACCTGAGGCATAACTCAAGAAGGCAACATCCAGCAAAGATCCCCACCATTCAGGTCATCCCATATTTTTGCAGCTCCCATCGGGCAGGAGGTACAGAAGCCTGAAGTTCCACATCACCAGGTTCAAGAACAGGTACTTCCCTTCAATCATTCTGTTCTTGAACCAAGCTGCACAACCCTAATCACAACCGCAGTAAAGCAATATAACAATCACTTTGATCACTGTGCACTAGATTGAACTTTTTTTTGGTTCTAATTGCGTTCTTTATAATCTATGTTTAATTCATGTTTTTCTTGTGAATGTTGTGTCTCTGATGCAACGTGCCTGTGAAACTGGTGCCAGTAAGTGTTTCATTTCACCTGTGCAAACATGTACTTGTGCATATGAGAATAAACTCCACTTTGAAAATATTAAAATAAAATACAAAAACAAAATGCAATCAAAGTTCAAAGTACATTTATACCGTATACAAAATACTGTATACAATCTTGAGATTCATCTTCTTGCAGGCAGCCACAAAACAAAGAAACAACAGGATCCATTTAAAATCCTATGTCATTACAAATACCTATGTCAGGATTTTGTTTATTGACTATAGCTCAGCGCTTAACCAATCATTCCTACAGTTCTGATCGAAAAGCTCCAGAACCTGAGCCTCTGTACTTCCCTCTGCAACTGGATCCTCAACTTCCTAACCAGAAGACCACAATCTATGCAGATCGAAAATAACATCTCCTGCTCACTGACCTGCCTCAGGGGTGTGTGCTTAGCTCACTGCTCTACTCTCTCTACGCCCATCTGAACATTTCCCATCATTTTCTCCTTTCATTTCCCATAGTCTTTCCCCAATTCCTATCACTATCACTACACCCCTTTCAGGATTTAGTGGATCTTTAGCTTTGAGTAGATCCCCATTGTTCGCTGATCTAGCACAGACTGCTGAACCTTCAGTTGTTGCCCCGAGCCATGAATTTGTCACTTGACTGCTCCTGCCTTCCTGTCTCTTTTTTTGACACTTCTCACTCATGAATCACCCATTCTGTCACCTGTCCTAGCATCTTCTTGAATGTTAGACTGGCAAATTTCTTTTTGTTGTTCGGAACTATGAACTAGTTTGTATATGAACATTAAAATATAAGAACAACTTAACAAAACATTAATATTAAAGCCAGAGTCTGCAATTAAGAATTATGCTTTGATACTTCCAAACATCCACTGAGAGAGAGATTAGAGAGAGAGAGAGATATTACTTCTATTTGTTACATGGACATTGAAACAGCGGAACTGTAAAATGTGTTGTTTGCGTTGACAAACAATACAGTCGAAGGATTGTGCTGGGGACAGCTCACTAGTGTTGAAGTAGCATGCCAGAACTCACTAACTCTAATGCTAATCGTAAGACTTTGGAATAGGGAGGAAACTGAAGCACCCGGAAGAAATCCACACAGTCACAGGGAGAATGTACAATTCCTTAAAGGCAGTGGCAGAAATTGAACCCCAATCTGTGATAGCTGGCACAGTTAGGCACTGCGTTAACTGCTGAAGGTATTAAGAAACTTTTATCACTAGGATTTTAAAAGCAAATATATTTATATGAAGGCAAAATTTTGCAGATGCTTAAAATTTGAAATATGCACAGAAAATGTTCAATATGTCAGACAGGATCCTACGAAGGAATCTGCAATCAGAACTTTAATAAAAGACACTTAAATAAAAGTTATTGAATAGCAAGTTGTTTCTGACAGGAATAGAAACAATGGTTATTTGTTCTTGGAGCTCAGTAAACACCTCATAAGTATTAACTTACTATAACACAGCAGAAAATAGGTTTCTTAAGCCGGATAACGGACATCAGGTGAACACAGCACAATGCTACGAAAGACAGACTACTTCTGACAAAGGTTTGGAGAACTGTAAAGTTAAATGCTCCTCTTTCTCTAGAAGCTGCCTTTCCTGTTAAGCATTTCCAGCACTGTCTATAGAAAGAAATAAACTGTCAGCATTTCGGGTTGAGAGCCTTCAACAGGTCCTGAAGCCACGGTAGTACAGCAGTTAGCACGACGCTATTACAGGTCGGGGTTACAAGTTCAGAGTTCAATTCCAATGCTGTCTGTAAAAAGTTTATACATTCCTTCCCATAAGCACGTGAGTTTCCTCTGGGTGCTCCAGTTTCCTTCATACGGGTTAGAATTTAGGATTTATTTAAATCTTACATCCATCCCACAACATGAGTAAACATCTTTGCATTATGACTCCATTGCAGTGTACAGACATGTGAATTTAAAAGTGTAATGGCTTGTCGAAAGAAGCTGTCAGGTAGCCTGTTTGTCCTGGCTTTAATGCTGCGGTACCGGTTGCCAGACGGAAGCAGTTGAAACAGTTTATGGTTAGGGTTTCTGGTGTCCCCGATGATCTTCCAGGCCTTCGTTCTGCACCTGCTGCTGTAAATGTCCTCAGTGGAAGGAAGTTCACATCCACTGATGTGCTGGGCTGTCCGTACAACTCTCTGCAGTGCCCAGTGATCAAGGTTGGTGCAGTTCCTGTACCAGGCGGTGATACAGCCCCTGTATGGTGCCCCTGTAGAAGGTCTTGAGGGTTTGGGGGCCCATGCTAGACTCCTTCAGTTGCCTGAGGTGGAAGAGATGCCACTGTGCTGTATTTTGCCACAAAGCCGCTGTATACAGTCCAGGTGAGATCATTGTGATGTGTATACTGAGGAACTTGAAACTACTCACCCTCTCAACTGCAGACCCATTGATGTTGATTGGGGTGAGCCCGTCTCCGTTCCTCCTGTCATCCACAATCAGCTCTTTTGTTTTTTGGACATTGAGGGAGAGGTTATCTTTGCACCACTGTGTCAGGGTGTCAACCTCTCCTCTGCAGGCTGTCTCATCACCACTAGAAATAAGGCCGATCAATGTCATGTCATCTGCAAATTCGATCAGCAGATTGGAGCTGTGTGTGGCAGTACAGTCGTGGGTATAAATGGAGTAGAGAAGGGGACTCAGAACACAACCCTAGGGGGCACCTGTGTTGAGGGTCAGAGGGACAGAGGTGAGGGACCCATCCTTACCACCTGTCGGCGATCTGATAGGAAGTCTAGGATCCAGCTGCATGAAGTGGGGTGCAGGCTGAGGTCTCTTGAGCTTCCTGTAAAGTCTGGAGGGAATTATGGAGTTGAATGCTGAACTATAGACCAGGAACAGCATTCTAATGTATGCATCCCTCCTCTCCAGATGAGTGGGGACAGAGTGTAGTGCTGTATCTATGGCGTCATCTGTAAACCAGTTCCACCAGAAGGGGGTCCAGTGTGGGTGATAGCATGCTGCAGATGTAGACTTTAACCAGCCTCTCAAAGCATTTGCCTATAATTGAGGTATTCTGAATTGGTTAGTAGGTTAATTGGTCTTTATAAATTGTCCCATGATTAAGCCAATGGTTAAATAGGTGGGCTGCTGGGTGGTGTGGCTCGTTGGGCTGGAGGGCTTGTTCTGTGTTGTAAATAAATCTCTAAATAAATAAAGGGATGAATGAATGCACAAATAAACAAACTTGAAAGTCTAGGCAACGCACACAAAATGCAGGAGGAACTCAGCAGGCCAGGCCTGAAGTTTAAAGCCTAGCCTGCTGAGTTCCTCCAGCATTTTGTGTGTGTTGCTTGGATTTCCAGCACCTGCGGATTTCTCGTTTGTGATTGAAAGTCTAGGTTCTGGTTTCTACAGGAAGACGATGCCCATTCTGAGAATGAAGCCCTCGGGTAAACCACCGAGGCATTGAAGCTGCTCATCATTGTGGGGAAATTGAAAAATACTTTCTAATCTTGGGCTGTATTCATGGAGTAACTACTGCATTTTAAATCAAAATCCATCAAACAGCTTACAATTGCACTGAAATTGTGCTGACACTCGATATTCATGATCCAATGAATCAAATGTTGTTATATTTTATTCATATATTTAGTGTAAAGGAATAAAATATTCTAGAGTTGTATATACTATAAATATGGGTCCAAACAAAACTTCTGGTCTACAGACCAGCCATCCTTCCTACATTCCTGTATGGAACTGAATCGTGCACCACCTACAGTAGCCATCTGAAAGCCCTGGGAAAATAAAAGATCCTGACGAAGGATTCTGAGGATCACCTGGAAGGACAGACACACTAACGCCAGTGCAGTGGAGGAGGCCAACATGAACAGCATCTCCACCATGATAAACCACACCAACTCTGATGGAGGTAGGTCATGCCATCGGATCCCTAACTCACGTCTCCCCAAACACATCCTTTACTCCCAGTTGAAGGAAGGTGGGCAAAGGAAACACTTCAAAGATAACATCAAAATCAGCCTGAAGAAATTCAACATCACATCTAAAAACTGGGGAGACTTTGCACTCAATAGATGCACTGGGAGGAAATCTGTTCAAGAGGGAGCTGCGCTACATGAGAGCGACCTCCCCTATGCCACAGAGAACAAACGGCAGCTGTGACAGGAGAGTCTGAACAGACAAAAGGCCCAACCACTGACCACAGTCACCACTTACACACTGCACCAGAGTATGTAGGTCCTGGGTGGGTCTCTACAACCACCAACAGACAACCTCATAGGAGAAAATCATACTCGACTAGAGTGATCGCAATATTACACTACTTATGGAAAGAATGGCTAATTCAGCCTGTAGTGCTGCTTTGATTTTAAATGGGGACGACAACAGCATGACACTAAGATACAGCGTTTTAAGCTTTTATAATAATGCTTGTGGTATTGGTAAGGCATGGGGTGGGAATGGTACCCTCCCATATTTCCATAGTAAGACAAAGTGGGGAAATGAGACAAGAGTGAGAGGGTGAGAGAGTGAGAGAGAGAGAGAGTGAAAGAGAGGGTGAGAGAGAGAGAGAGAGAGAGTGCATGTGTGACAGAGAGAGACAGGGTCAGAGGGAGAGGATGGGAGCGGAGGGTAAGAGGGAGAGGGAGAGAGAGAGAGAGAGAGTGTGCATGTGTGACAGAGAGAGACAGGGTCAGAGGGAGAGGATGGGAGCGGAGGGTAAGAGGGAGAGGGAGGGAGAGGGAGAGAGGGAGAGGGAGAGAGAGGGAGAGGGGGAGAGAGAGAGAGAGAGAGAGAGCAAGAGAGAGATTAGAGAGTAGATTAATAAAGACTATTGTCATGAACCCCACGAGTGCACCGCAGTTAAAGAATATACAATCATCAGGTTGCAATATAGTAAGTCATCAAGACTTCTTCAACGGCACCTTCCAATCTCATAACCACCAATCCTTCTCCGGACAACAACAGCAAGGTACAATTCCTATTATACCCCAATAAGATAAACCCTTTCTGTTTGACAGAGCAGTTCTTCCTTAACTGCAGGCCCACACTGTCCCATCAGGAATCTTGTTCTGTTAACTAAAAGGGCACACTCTTTGGCCAACCCACACAACTAACCTCCCCTTCAACAAGCCTTTATAATCAAAACATACTTAATAAGAAATAAAATAGTTTCATTATTAAATAATAGCTTTGTTATGTACTTTCCATTGTGCAAGAAGCAAGAGAAGAAATCTCATACAAGTTCTACAAAACCACTAGAGTTTCATACTAATTCACATTTAAAGTAATCATTCTTTGAAAAAGCATCATTAACTAGTCCATTAGATCAGTAAATAAATGCTCATGTTGAGATGGCACCTGTCCCTACATATTAACCAACTAATGCATTATTTTCAGAATTACACTGGAATTTATTACCTTGGGTGCAGAACAACTAAATGCCAAATTAATGACAGTTTCTGTATGTCCTGTTAACCTGTGCATGAAGTTACTGGAGCCAAGTTCATACACATACGCCTGAAAAGAACAGAAATAGAGAATGTAAATCACAATTTAATCAGACATTATCATAACACATCTGCACAAAATTTCCTTATGAAAGTTCAGTTTCTCGAGTGGTACATAAAACCCATGAGCTTTCAACACAGAAGAGACAAACACACGCAAAGTGCTGGAGGAACTCAGCAGGTCAGGCAGCATCTACAGAAAGGAATAAACAGTCAATGTTTCAGACCAAGACCCTTCATTGGGACTCCTGATGAAGTCTTTATTGATACCTCATAGGGCTTATAAGGTAGTAGATCGAATAATAAGGTTACAAAGTAGTGGATTTGGCCCAGGACACCAAGGGAAACCCTCCCAACCATTGAGCACATCTACACGAAATGCTGTCATAAGAAAGCAGAATCCATCATCAGAGATCCCCACCACTCAGACCATGCTCTTTTCTCGCTGCTGTCATCAGGTAGAAGATACAGGAGTCTCAGGACTCACAGCATCAGGTTCAAGAACAGTTACAACCCCTCAACCATCAGGCTCTTGAACAAAGGGATAACTACACTCACTTGCCTATCGATTCAGATGTTCCCACAACCAATGATCTCACTTTAAGAACTCTATCTTGTTATCTCATGTTCTCGTTATTTACTTCTATATATTTATATTTGCATTTGCACAGTTTGTTGTCTTCTGCACTCTGGTTTATTTTTCATCAATCCTGATACACTATTCTATAGATTTGTTGAATGTGCCCACAGGAAAATGAATCACAGAGTTGTATATGGTGACATATATGTACTTTGATAATAAAATTTACTTTGAACTTTATTGAACCCTGTTTACTCCTTTCCATAGATGCTGCCTCACCTGCTGAGTTCCTCCAGCATTTTGCTCGTGTTGCTCTAGATGCAACTCCAGAACCTCTTGTGCTTATAACACAGAAGAAGAGAATGGTTACTTACTCCTTCTTAGGCTGACCATTCAGCACAAGGGTGACTTGCTTTCACTCTGGCCTTCAGTTCTGACTGGCTGATTGGAAATGGCAGATCCCTCCACAGATGGGTCAGGAGGTGATGAATGGAGTGGATGGGTAGGTAGTTTGTGAGGTTTTACACTCCTTCTACTGTTTACACAAGGCTTCAGTGTGCACCCAATGCATGCTCTCAAAGTTCTCAGTAACACTCTTCCCTATTTCTAGAGGTTCCCAAGAGTCAGTGGAGCTACTATACATTTTTTAAAAAGCTTAAAGCACATCCTTGAATTATTTTAGAACATAGAACAGGAACAGGCCCTTTGGCTCACAATGTTGTGCCAAACCAATTAAATTAATGATCAAGTGGCCAACTAAACTAATCTCTTCTGCCTACACGACATCCAGATCATTCGATTTCCTTCACATTCCTTCCCATTGTATCCAGCTGAGAATAACTCCAGCCTCACCAACTTGGCATGTCGGCCTGGAGGAAGAAATAACAGTTGATTCACTTATCAGTTTGGCAACCAGGGGATTTTGCCAAGACAGCATTGGTGGTACTTTCCTGTGCCTTGACATACCGACTGTAGCTGAACCTGATCTCAGGAGCATGAAAGAAGGCAGTGAGTATTGTCGTCCTGCACACCGTTCCCTTTTCCACAAATGATTATTGAATCATAGATTTCCAGTATCTATCATTTTGTTAATCTTGAAGATGCTGAAAAAACTTACTGAAAAATAATAAAGCCTCAGAAGCAGATGAAATCCTCAATGAAACTCTAAAACTCGGTGATGAAGAGCTTCAGTCATGGGATTAGGATTCATTCTCAGTCTAATTGTCTCACATCCGGGAACAGGAAGATCGTTATTCAGTTTAAGTTACTGTCATATACACCAGGGTACAATGAAATTCCTTGCTTCTACGAAGCTCACAGAGTAAACAGACCACATGGCAAGAATAAGTAAATGCTATAATAAATAACACAACAAGCACAAAACAATACAATGGTACAATTGTAGTGCAGTCTGAACTAGTGAAAAAGAACTGCTAAAATGACAATAATAGAATAACAGAGAGAGGTAGATTTAAGAGCCTGAGAACTTGGCAGCACTACCAGGAAGGGTAGCAGGCATCCTTGATGAAACTATTTGCCTTCTTGAATTAGTATTAGTATTGCTATTGGTTTATTATGACACAAGATACAGTGAAAAACTTGTCTTTCGTACAGATTACATTACATAAATGATGAAGTGCATGATCACAATGAGGTAGATTGTGAGGATGAGTCTATGTTATTATACTATTTATGTTATTATTCCTTTCTAGATCTTTCTGTCTCTGTCTCTGGAGACAGCTTATCCACTGATGACTACTATAAGCCTACTGACTCTCACAGCTATCTGGACTATTCCTCTTCTCACTCTGTCTCTTGCAAAAACGCCATCCCCTTCTCGCAATTCCTCCGTCTCCGCCGCATCTGCTCTCAGGATGAGGCTTTCCATTCTAGGACGAGGGAGATGTCTTCCTTTTTTAAAGAAAGGGGCTTCCCTTCCTCCACTATTAACTCTGCTCTTAAACGCATCTCCCCCATTTCACGTACATCTGCTCTCACTCCATCCTACCACCACCCCACTAGGAATAGAGTTCCCCTGGTCCTCACCTACCACTCCACCAGCCTCCGGGTCCAACATATTATTCTCCGTAACTTCCGCCACCTCCAACGGGATCCCACCACTAAGCACATCTTTCCCTCCCCCCCCCTCTCTGCATTCCGCAGGGATCGCTCCTTACGCAACTCCCTTGTCTATTCGTCCCCCCAATCCCTCCCCACTGATCTCCCTCCTGGCACTTATCCGTGTAAGCGGAACAAGTGCTACACATGCCCTTACACTTCCTCCCTTACCACCATTCAGGGCCCCAAACAGTCCTTCCAGATGAGGCAACACTTCACCTGTGAGTCGACTGGGGTGATATACTGCGTCCGGTGCTCCCGATGTGGCCTTTTATATATTGGCGAGACCCGACGCAGACTGGGAGACCGCTTTGCTGAACATCTACGCTCTGTCCGCCAGAGAAAGCAGGATCTCCCAGTGGCCACACATTTTAATTCTACATCCCATTCCCATTCTGACATGTCTATCCACGGCCTCCTCTACTGTAAAGATGAAGCCACACTCAGGTTGGAGGAACAACACCTTATATTCCGTCTGGGTAGCCTCCAACCTGATGGCATGAACATCAACTTCTCTAACTTCCACTAGGCCCCACCTCCCCCTCGTACCCCATCTGTTACTTATTTTTATGCACACATTCTTTCTCTCACTCTCCTTTTTCTCCCTCTGTCCCTCTGAATATACCTCTTGCCCATCCTCTGGGTTCCCCCCCCCTTGTCTCCCCGGACCTCCTGTCCCATGATCCTCTCGTATCCCTTTTGCCTATCACCTGTCCAGCTCTTGGCTCTATCCCTCCCCCTCCTGTCTTCTCCTATCATTTTGGATCTCCCCCTCCCCCTCCAACTTTCAAATCCCTTACTCGCTCTTCCTTCAGTTAGTCCTGACGAAGGGTCTCGGCCTGAAACGTCGACTGCACCTCTTCCTACAGATGCTGCCTAGCCTGCTGCGTTCACCAGCAACTTTGATGTGTGTAGCTTATTATACTATTATTTACCAAATTTATAACAGGGGAATAGAAGCTGTCTTTGAGCCTGGTTGTACGTGCTTTGAGACTTTTGTATCTTTTGCTCGATAGGAGAGGGGAGAAGAGAGAATATCTGGGGTGGGTGGGGTTTTGTGTTCACATTTCTGCTAAATTTGTAACACAATGAATTATGTATAAGTAAACCTCAAAGTTCTGGATATAACAAACTACATACATTAGGGATTGAGCTTCGAGTCACTGATTACCACAGTGTATCAGTAACTACATTTTAATGGTTGCAACATACTATGGGATATCCTCAAAAAGGAACTCATGTTCCTTACCTTTCAGAAAACCATATTCCATCCTCATTAACTCTGAGATTAATTTTTAAAGGTAAGCTTTATTTCAAAATTCAAAGTAATTTTATTATCAAAGTACATATATGTCACCATATACAGCCCTGAGATTCATTTCTTGTGGGCATTCACAGTAAATACAAAGAAACACCATAGAATCATTAAAAAACTGCACATAATGGCATCTAAGATGGACAAACAACTAATGAGTAAAATACAATAAACTGCAAATACAAACATAAAAAAGCAAAATAATATTAATAAATAAATAAGCATAAATATTGAGAACACAAGATGAAGAGTCCTTGAAAGTGAGTCCATAGGTTGTGGGGACAGATCTGTGATGGGGCAAGTGAAGTTGAGTGAAGTTATCCCCTCTGGTTCAAGAGCCTGATGGTTAAGGAGCAGTAACTGTTCCTGAACCTGGTGGTGTGGTTCCTGAGGCTCCTGTACTTCCTTCCTGATGGCAGCAGCAAGAGGAGACCATGGCCTAGATGGTGGATGTCCTTGACGAGATCCTGCTTTCCTGTGACTCCACTCCTTGCAGATGTGCTCAATGGTGGGGAGGGCTTTACCTGGGCAGTATTTATCTCATCTATATGACAGAAGTTCTCCTACAACCTGTGCCAAACAGTCACCCTCCTCAGCCATGCATCACCATCGACGGCACTGTCCTGAAGAACATGGAGAGCTTCAAGTATCTTGGAAGCACCATCTCCAGTGACGGTTCCCTTGACAAAGAGATCATACTAAGGATAACAGAAAGCCAGCCAGGCACTCGGGAAACACCGTGTCAAAGTTCTGGAGCACAAGGACATTCAGCTTTCAACCAAGCTCATGGTGTACAAGGCTGTGGTCCTCACCTCTCTCCTGTATGGCTGCAAAACCTGGACCCTGTACCGCAGCCACATCAAACAGCTTGGAGCAGTTTCACATGCGCTCTCTGCGGTCAATCATGAGGATCCGATGGCAGGACCAAATCACCAACCAGGAAGTCCTTGACAGAGCCAACAGCACAAGCATTGGGGCAAGGATCCTCCAGCCCAGCTATGCTGGACTGGCCATGTAATCCGCATGGGTGAAACAAGAATCCCCAGGCAGTTGCTCTACAGTGAGCTTGAGCATGGCAGTCACAATCAGGGCTGACCCAAAAAAAGATTCAAAGACAATCTGAAACCGTACATCAAATGGGCAGACCTCCAGTCTTGACAACATGAGGAGTCCGCAGCTGACAGGGCTGCGTGGTGTGCCCTGACCAGAAAAGCTGCATCTGACTTTGAGGATGACCGAAATCAGCGCCTTGCAGCAGCACGAGACCGACACCACAAAGCTGTGTATGCACCTGTTCTAACAACCGCCATTCCAT
This sequence comes from Mobula hypostoma, assembly GCF_963921235.1. Taxonomy (NCBI): domain Eukaryota; kingdom Metazoa; phylum Chordata; class Chondrichthyes; order Myliobatiformes; family Myliobatidae; genus Mobula; species Mobula hypostoma. Next base: position 102,310,849 of record NC_086104.1, read on the forward strand.
GTCCAACCTGCAACCGTATGTGTGCTTCGGCCTTCGGCCTCCGAAGCCACATGCATATCCATAGATGACTGCACAGTGTTTAGTCTTCCTCGGACCCCGAGAGACAACCACCACTATATCAAAACACTAAAGCATACAACGAAATGTATCGTTTATGTCAAATCAAATCTGTGAGGATTGTGCTGGGGGTAGTCTACATGCGTTGCCTCACTTCTGGTACCAATGTAGCATATCCACAACTCATTAATGCTAACTCATATGTTTCCGGAATGTGGAAGGAAACCAGAGCACCCAGGGGTAAAGCACTCCTATACTACCATACCACCCCAAGATAAACTTGTTTCAACATGGCACTCACTTCTTTCTGCTGTTAATTTGTAAGATTGAGTATTTTATTCCATAACTTCACATGCATTTGGACCAGGGGTTCCCAACTTGGGATCCATGTACCCCTCAGTTAATGGTAGGGGTCCATGACTTAAAAAAGGTTGGGTTTCCTCTGGGTGCTCTGGTTTCCTCCCACATTCCAGACATATGGATTATGGCTAGTCAGTTGTGGGCATGCTGTACTGGCACCGGAAGTGTGGCGACACAAGCGGACTGCTGCCCGGCACATCCTTGGGCTATGTTGGCCTGTTGACACGAATGATGCATTTCACCGCATGTTTCGATGTATACGTGACAAATAAAGCTAATATTTGAAAAAGAACAGGTGTGAATTATTGGCTTCCTGAGTGGGTGTGCAGGAAAAATGGGGTTACGTTTTATTATGCCAAGCAAATACAGGGTGGCAGTGAGGTACTTTCCTCCACAGGGGATGAATGAAGCAGACACAGTTGGAGTCACAATTACAAAGACATACGGCATAAAAACAAGCACTTTGATGCCAACAAAGGAGCCTTTCTGAGCTTGTCCCATTTGTCTGCATGTGGCCCTTATCCCTCTAATCATTTCCTATCTGGAACAGTTTGTTTTGAGTCAACTAGGGAATCAGCTATACTGGGTGTTTTGCAATGAACCGGAGGTGATTATGGAGCTTAAGGTAAAAGAACCCTTAGGAGGCAGTGATCACAACATGATTTGAGTTCAACTTGAAATATAATAGGGAGAAAGTAAAGCTTGGTGTAGCAGTATTTCAGTGGAGTAAAGGAAATTACAGTGGTGGTCGTGCATGCAGCCTGTTACAGCCATTCCATCTAGTTTTCTTACTTTTTTAACTTACATTATTTGTTGTATTTTTTTCACGGTAACACGTTGAAGCTGTACCCTCTCTAACATGCTGGTGGAGAGAGTTTTATTTGGGTTTTTAGCACTGGAAATAGTTACATTCCGACACGTCTCATTAGTGGGGCAGCAGTATGGTCGCATTGTTTATTCCAGGGACCAGCTGATTGCGCTTATGCCGGCCGGTTTAGCGAGCAGAGTGGCAGACGCCCCTGCTGAAATCTGGAGGAAAACACACAGAGGATGCAGAGGGGTATCAAAAAGGCGAGGAAAGAGGACCGGGTCGAGACAACTGAGACTTATGGAGAAGAGGAGTTCAGTGGGTAATAAAATGGATGAGTTGACGGCGCTAGCCAGGAGTCAGAGAACATTTCAGGAGAGCAGTGTTATGTGTTTCACTGAAACGTGGCTGCATGAGGACATACCCAACCAAAACTTTTCCATGGAGGGCTTCCAGACCGTTCGGGCTGACCAGAAGTGCACTGAGAGTGGTAAGCGTAAAGGAGTTGGGGGCTTGCTGTTCTGGTTAACAACGGATGGTGCAATCCTGGTTTTATTACGATCAAGGAACGTGTTTGTAGCCCAGATATTGAACTTTTTGCTGTTGGACTCCAGCCATATTCCACTGAGATACAACACTGGGCGTCTGGGAAGTTGTTCCTGCCTGTGGCCATTGAACTTTGCAGCTCCTTCCTTGGAGGGTCAGACACCCTGAGCTAATAGGCTGGTCCTGGACTTATTTCCATCTGGCATAGTCTGCATATTGTTGTTTGATTGTTTGTGGTTCTTGTATTGCTATATTATGCTCTGTTCTTGGTTGGTGCAGCTGTAATGAAACTCAATTTCCCTCAGGATCAATAAAGTATGTCTATGTCTATGTCTATTAAGAGATGAGCTGGCCAAAGTAAACTGGAGGGAGATGCTGGCAGGGATGACAGCAGAGCAGCAATGACATGAGTTTCTGGGAAGGTGCAGGAGAGATAATTTCAAAAACGAAGAAATACTCAAAATGGCAAAATAGTACAACTGTGGCTGACAAGGGAAGGCAAAGCTAATGTAAAAGCAATACAGAGGGCATACGACAAAGCAAAACCAAGCCGGAAGATAGAGGATTGGGAAGCTTTTAAAAACCTACAGTGAGCAACTAAAAGAAACATTAGGAGGGAAAAGATGAAATATGAAAGCAAGCTAGCAAACAATATCAAAGAGGATAGTGAAAGCTTTTTCAAGGATGTAAGAAATAAAAGATAGATGAGAGTGGATATAGAACCGCTACAAAATGAGGCTGGAGAAATAATAATGGGGGGACAAGGAGATTGCAGATGAACTAAATGAGTATTTTGCATTGGTCTTCACCGTGGAAGACTTCGTGGATTCTAATTTAATGGAATTATTCATTAAATTAGATTGATAAGAATTAAGTTTTTAATTAGAAGACAGCCTATTCCAGCTAAAAGAACACATATGCAAGCCTACACATTACTGATGAAATGTGTGCAAGTGTACATAGCTGAAAGTCTACTTCACTCTCTTTTCCAGCAGTTTGTGGATTTCTGTAAATAAAGGGTGAAATTGAGATTCTTTCAGCACAGACACTTCAATTTCTCCAAGAAGTTTGACTTAGTTCTTATTTTCCATTCATTATTTGAATATCATAAATCAAGGTTTGAAGATCTACTCTGAAGAGTCAAGCCGGATGTATTTCCTGGCTTTGTGACAATATGCCAATAGAAGTGAGGATCTGATGCCTCAATTCTAACTACATATTTGCTCAATTTCACAAATTCAATGGATTCATCAGAAGGAGAGCGGGGTCCTGCTGCATGGGCAATAGCTTGGTCTCCATATCATACTGCCCTGGCTTTGTATCACGTAGTCAGCTTGGACGCAATATCAATGGTATACCTCAACCAACAGATGGCCTCACAGATCCATTCTGGATTGAATTATTAACGTATTCTGATCTAGTCAGAAAGGAGACCTGCTGAACATCAACCGGGGGGAGGGTCTTTACATTTTTCTGTGTAACTGACTACAACGCTGTACAATGTCTGTTATCATCCAGCATTTCAATGGCGGGCATGTCTTAATTATGAAGACCTGCTCCATAGAATTGAAACTAAAAATTCACATAAAATTGGAATACAGTGGATTCTGTTTAACTGAGACACATCAGGACCAGTACATTTCAGCCCAGTTAAGTGGCTGCCCCAATTAGCCAAGGTTTCATGAAAATAGGTTATAAGGTATAAAGTAGACAAACCAAGTAACAAATTATGTAATTAAACGAAACACAGAACAAATTAGAACACTATAAATACTGTTAACAATACTATAAAACTGTGTATTAGTTCCTAATAGTTATTGATAGAGGAATTCGTCCAGTATACGCAACGGACAAAATCAGCGCAGACACCTAGCACAGATAATGGACTGCTTTCATACTATGCTATCGATGATGGCAACCTCCAAATCTTCATTTTCATTGTAACATTGAAGATGATTGTCAATACCTTCGAATTCTTCACAGTCTCTAACTTGTTAATGTAGTGAAATCACTTCATTTTCTCTCCCATCCTTTTCAGGTATTTCCCAGCTTGAATGCTTGAAACTGCCGTGAGCGAGACAATTCTAAATTGTTTTACTGCTTATTTCTCGTCAACTATCTGTGACAAAAATCTCTGCTTTTTGAATACATACACATGCAAACGACGCTATTTAAAACTATTCACTCTAAGCACAGTGGAGTGTTTAACGGACACACCAGTTCATGCAACTGACACTAATTAAAACCTGTTTGGCAACAGCCTCCTATCCCAATTAAGTGGCATAATGGCTCAAACAAACAAGGGGAATCCCAGCTATTTTCTCGATTAGCTTTTGTTCTCTAATATTTCAGCTAAATAAGCATCTGCCTTGATTAACCAATGGCCCAATTAAACAAAATCCACTGGATTACCTACTGTGAAATATTGAACCAAAGGGAGTAATTTGCAGGGTTTAATCTAAAGTAATACTGACAACCACATTTTTCATTTCAGGATTTCATTTTAAATCTCTTGACTGGCTTTATAGCCTTGCAATCCATACCATAATAGGAAATAGGTTCAAAACTAGCAATAACAGAAGTGTGAATCCATTGCTTACCATAAAAGGAAATGGATTGAATCATTGTTCCTTACTCTTCAATGTAAATCAGCATATAATGGAAGGCGTCATGATACATTAAATGGGTAAATGTTCTCCTCTTTGGCCCGCAGATACCATTTACAGAAAGTTAAACAGATTGTGTTTGCCTTCACTTCATGACTAGATCTGAGTGATTAAACATTCAAACTTCGAAGTAAATTTATTATCAAAGTACAAATATATCATCTGGGAGGAAATCAGAGGACCTGGGGAAAACCCACGCATTCCACAGGGAGGATGTATAGACTGCTTACAGATAACGTCGGATTTGAACTCTGAACTCCAATGCCCCGAGCTGTAATAGCATCGAGCTAACCACTACACTACCGTGAGCAAGCTCTGCTGGTGACAGAAGCTTGATGACACTTGCAGACCATCCCTAGAACATTTTCGGACTGCATCGGTCATTGACACATTTCACAGTGTACTTTAGTGTAGCTGTGATAAATAAAGCAAATCTAATCTATATAGTTACCTATATGCATGTATTTGTTCACTAAATCTTCCAGTAGTTGCAGTAAAACTGATTCTGCATTTTTTCAGTTTTTCTGTGGCACATGTCACACCACTTGAATCTGGCTATTTTATAGCTTTAATTGCTATCACCAGAATTTGGTTTACCTCTAGATTGAATATGAGACAACCACAACTTCTTTTAAAAACGCAAACACTGCTTCTACTATCTGCTTAGTGTGGTAATATATACCTCATTAATATACATTAGGACCTCATACCTTACTTGATCGAATTTTATTTTTGCTATTTTTCAATTGTGAATGAGGAAGAAATTTTTACCATACCAGGGTTGTGGGTGGGGGTGGTAGTGGGAGGGAGTATTTTGTCTGTTTTTTGTTTGTTTTATGTGTATCTGTTATAAAATATGATTTTTTTCAATATAAAAAAAAGCAAACACAAGGAAATCTGCAGATGCTGGAAATTCAAGCAACACACACAAAATGCTGGTGAACACAGCAGGCCAGGCAGCATCTATAGGAAGAGGTACAGTCGACATTTCGGGCCAAGACCCTTCGTCAGGACTAACTGAAAGAAGAGATAGTAAGAGATTTGAAAGTGGGAGGGGGAGGGGGAGATCTGAAATGATAGGAGAAGACAGGAGGGGAGGGATGGAGCTAAGAGCTGGAAAGTTAATTGGCAAAAGGGATACGAGGCTGGAGAAGGGAGAGGATCATGAGACGGGAGGCCTAGGGAGAAAGAAAGAGGGAGGGCAGCCCAGAGGATGGGCAAACAGTTATAGTGAGAGGGACAGAGGGAGAAAAAAGAGAGGGAAAAAAGGGGAAAAAAATAAAAGAAAATAAATAAGGGATGGTGTACGAAGGGGAGGTGGGGCATTAACGGAAGTTAGGGAAGTCAGTGCTCATGCCATCAGGTTGGAGGCTACCCAGACGGAATATAAGGTGCTGTTCCTCCAACCTGAGTGTGGCTTCATCTTTACAGTAGAGGAGGCCGTGGATAGACATGTCAGAATGGGAATGGGATGTGGAATTAAAATGTGTGGCCACTGGGAGATCCTGCATTCTCTGGTGGACAGAGCGTAGGTGTTCAGCGAAACGGTCTCCCAACCTGCATCGGGTCTCGCCAATATATAGAAAGCCACACCCGGAGCACCAGACGCAGTATATCACCCTAGCTGACCCACAGGTGAAGTGTCGCCTCACCTGGAAGGACTGTCTGGGCCCCTGAATGGTGCTACACATGCCCTTACACTTCCTCCCTCACCACCATTCAGGGCCCCGGACAGTCCTTCCAGGTGAGGTGACACTTCACCTGTGAGTAGGCTGGGGTGATATTAGGGTTGCCAACTTTTTCACTCCCAAATCGGGGACAAAAGTAGCAGTCAAATACGGGACACTTGTGTTTACCCCGAGAAAGACTACCATGACCATAAAGCCTTCGCAGGCACCTGTGTGCGCATGCGTGATGTGCACATACGTGACATGCGCATGCGTGTACGTGTCGTTTTTTCTCTACAAATCGATTTTGGCATAATCTTCCCGATACTGTTAAGTGAAACTACACTGTACATACATTATTTCTACTTTATATAGGCTGTGTATTTATCATATCATTCCTGCTTTTACTATATGTTAGTGTTATTTTAGGTTTTATGTGTTATCTGGTTTGATTTGGTAGGTTATTTTTTGGGTCTCGGAACGCTCAAAAATTTTTCCTATATAAATTAATGGTAATTGCTTCTTCGCTTTACGCCATTTTGGCTTACAAACGGTTTCATAGAAATGCTCTACCTTAGCAAGGGAAATAGGGGACAAGGGCGGTCCCATATGGGACAAACCAATTTAGCCCAATATACGGGATGTCCCAGCAAATACGGGACAGTTGGCAACCCAAGGTGATATACTGCATCCGGTGCTCCCAGTGTGGCCTTCTATATATTGGAAGAGAGTTAAGGCAAATCAGCACTGGTTGTTGAGGAACAAAAGGCCGAGAACTGAGTAGGTTGCTTACCTAGCAAAGCTGACATGTTATTTTGCTATTGAAGAGACACAATAGAAAAATCTGACTGTTAGCCAAATAAATCTAAACTTTGTTATTAGGAAAGAATTAGAATCAGGTCATGTGTCTTCACGACATTAGAAATAACAGCTATCTTGACGATACCAATCTACTGATTCCCACGGCAATCTTGACTATACTTCTTCCCACCCTGTTTCTTGTAAAAATGCAATTCCCTTTCCTCAGTTCTTTTGTTGATCTGCTGGGGACAGCCTATAAGTGTCACCAAGCTTCTGCTGGCATTAGATTAGATAAGATTTATTTGTCATCTGTACATTGAAATATACAGTGAAATGCATCTTTTGCTTCAAATCAAATCAGCGAAAATTGTACTGGAACCTGCAAGTGTTGGTAAGCAAAACATAGCAACCCCTAATCCATACATCTTTGGAATACATATCTGCTCACATTAGTTTCAGCTTGTTCATACATTGTGTGAATATTTTTCTAAATTTAATAATCACATTATATATTAAACGTACAGTAACTAATTCCTTCCTGTTGCACGGATCACTTTAAAAATACATGATTACGGATCCTGATGGAGAATCTCAGCCCAGATTATTGACTCTTTATTCCTTTCCATAGAGGCTGCTGACCTCCTGAGTTCCTCTAGCATGTTAAATGTGTTAGTCTAGATTCCCAGCATCTGCTGAATCTCTTGTGTTTACACGTGATTATGGTCTGTTTATGAAAATTAATGGCTCTCTGGAATTCTCTGCCCCAGATGATGATGGGGGCCAGATCATTAGAAACAGATGAATATTGAAAGATCAAGGATGATAATGAACTGGTACCACAGAGGAGATGAGGACAACAAAGGTGAGCCATGATCATGTTGAATGACAAGACGGATTCGAGTGGACTGGAGACCTACTCCTCCTCCTACTTGTGTTCTTCTGTTGCATAAAGTTCCCAAGTCACTTCCCAAACATCTGGTGTTCAGAAACGGTCACATTTAACCACTGGTCTACACAGAGCTGGGCTCAGCCGGAGGTGCTAAGACAGAGTTGTTCTTGATTGCAGTAACCCAATATGAAGGAATATTGGTTCTTATTGCTGACAAGTGGCTCATTTGAAGTATAGAAGTTTAATGAAGGACAGCATGGTGGTGCCATTGTTGGTCTGGCTACTTCACAACTCCTGGGACCTGAGTTTGATTCGGACCTTGGGTGCAGTCTATGCAGACCTCGTATGGTCTCTCTGTGCCTGTGTTCTTTGGGTGCTGCAGTTTCTTTCCAAATAGAACACAGAACAGCACACATCCTTCGGTCCATGATGTTGTACTAACCTTTTAACCTGCTATCAGATAAACCTAAAGCTTCCCTCACACATAGTCCTCTATTTTTCAATCTTCCATGTGCCTATCCAAGAGTTTCTTACATGTCCTTAATGTATCAGCCTCTACTACTAACCCCAGCAGAGCGTTCCATGCAACTACCACTCTCTGTGTACAAAATATACCATTGACATGGCCCCTATACTTTCCATCGATCATCTTAAAGTAAATTCCTCTCTATTAGCCATTTCTACCCTGGGAAAAAGTCTCTGTCTACTCTATCTATGCCTCTAATCATCTTACACATCTTTATCAAGATTACCTCTCACCATCCTTCGCTCGAAAGAGAAAAGCATTAGCTTGCTCAATGTTTTCTCATAAGTCATGGTCTCCAATCCAGGCAGCATCCTGGTAAATCCCCTCTGCAACTCTCTAAAGCTTCCACATCCTTCCTGTAATAATGCAGTTGAACACAATATCCCAAGTGTGGACGAATCAGAGTTTAAAAGAGCTGCAGCAATACCTCACAGCTCTTTAACTCAATCCCCCAATTAATGATGGCCAATACACCATACACCTTAACCACCCTATCAACTTGCACGGCAACTTTTGAGGGATCATTGGAGATCCCAAAGATGTGCTCATAAGTCATCCCACTACAGGAAGGATGTGAGACTTTGGAGAGGGTGCAGAAGAGGTTTACCAGGACACCTCCTAGTTTAGAGGACATGCACCATCACGAGAGGCTGGATAAACTTAGGTTGTTTTCTCTGGAGCAGTGGAGGCTGAGGGGAGATTGGATAGAGGTCTATAAGATTATGAGAGGCAGAGAATGACGAGACAGGGAGTGTCTTTTTCCCAAGGTAGAAATGTCTAATACCAAAGGGCATGCGTTGAAGGTGAGAGGGAGTAGGTTCAAGGGGGATGTGAGGGGTAAGTTTTTTCCTCAGAGAGTGGTGGATGCCTGGAATGTATGCTGCGTATGGTGGTAGAGGCAAATACGTTCAAGGTTTTTAAGAGATGTTTGGATAGGCACATGTATACAAGGAAGATGGAGGGATATTGACTTTGTGTAGGTAGGAAGGATTCATTTTTGGGGTTTGTTTGATTTACTTTTGAGCTGTTTCAGCACAACATTGTGGGCTGAAGGGCCTGTTTCAGTGCTGTAATGTTCTATGTCTATGTCATAAGTGAGGCTAACTGTTCACTTTAAATTGTACCTTTGTGCAGGTTAATGGCAAAGGATGTTGGTTCGGAATGTGAGAGAGGATAAACTGTCAGGGAAATAGGAGCAGTTTTATGGAATTAATGGGAAAGCTCCTCAAGGAATAGCATGAACCCAAAGGGTTAAATGGTCTCCTTTTGGGTTGTTATAAAATAAACCAAGTACATGATGTCTTCATCGATCAAATAACTGTGCAAGGCTCACATAAGTAATGAGCTCTCAGTGAAGCAGGCTGACTGCAATCATTAAAATCAGGTTAGATTGTGGCTACATTTAGAACCGGTGAGAGGAAAACAAGGAAGATCAGAGGAGGAAACTTTCCACCAAATTTGCTCTTTTTGACTTTTCTTTCCGTTTTTCTCTGATTTAATTCAGAACAATAAACCATGGCACTAAACTACAGGCGCTAAAGCAGCATAGCCGTTAGCGCGACACTATTACAGCTCAGGGCATCGGAGTTTGGAGTTCAATTCTGACACCGTCTCTACAAAGCTCCTCCGGGTGCTCCAGTTTCCTCCCACATTCCAAAGACTTGTGGGTTAGTAGTCCTGTGATAAGACTAGGGTTAAATAGGCGGGTTGTTGGATGGTGCGACTTGATGGGCAGGAAGGGCCTGTTTCTTGCTGCGTTTCTAAACTAATAAATAAATCTATTGTAAGAAACAATAAATTTTCTGTGGGCAGAAGTTCATTCTTTCGTCCTTTGTTAATATGAAAGTCCATGGATGATGTAATGGACCATCTGCAAATACACTTTCACTGATAGTCTGGGTTTCAGAGGACACTGCTGATGCCTAATCAATTTAATCATACAGCTGGAAAACTCCAGTTGAACAAACCTTCAAGAGTTGTAAAGGAACACAAAAATATTTAAGGGAGATTTAAGCAAACAGAAATTTGTTAACTTAAACATAACATTTTGAAGAAATGGAGAATAGAGTTGTGGACATGCTATGTCAACACTAGAAACGTGGTAACACTTGCAGCCTACCCAGCACATGTGTGACAGAAAATAATATATTTGACTGTTTCCAGGTTTCAATGTACAGGTGACAAATAAATAAAACTAATCTTTAAATGAGAGAAAGGTTCAATCTTGTGAAGTTATGTGACTATAAGAAACTGCAGAGAGTTGTAGACACATTTCAGAAACCAACTTCCCCTCTGTGGACTCTGTCTACACTCTCACTGCCTCAGTAAAGCAGTCAGCATAATCAAAGACCGCACCCATATGGAACATTCTCTTTTCTCCCCTTTCCAATAGAAGATACAACAGCCTGAGAAGATGTACAACCAGGCTCAAGGACAATGTCTACCCAGCATTTATCACACCCTTGAACAGAGCTTTTGTACGATAAGATGGACTCTTGGTTTTACAATCTACCTTGCTTTGATCTTGCAATTTATCACTTACCTTATTGCAGCTCAATGTACCTTGTAATGATTTGATCTGTATGAACAGCTTTACACTGTATCTTGGCACATAACAATAATGAACCAACATTACAACATTAGGCAATTAAGTTATCCTTGCCTAACATAATTTAATATCTACATTCATTTAATTTCTACATTAAATTATGCTAGGCATGGATACTGGAAAATATTGGCAAATTTGTTGTTATGATAAATAACTCATTATTAGCCTCACTGTTATTTAAAGCAAAAAAAGATCTACGCCCATGTACTTTGTCCCTACTTTATGTAGTCTTTAGTAGTCCCATTAAAGCTATCCATGAAATTAAGTACATTACCACAATTGTGGGATTCTCAACTAAAGAAGCACTACTGTTATTAAACTATTTGATGCCCACATCTATCTAGGATTTATTCATTATTCCTGAATGTGAATTCAGAATCTATGCCATGATGGTGGGGGGGGGGGCGGTGCTATAACTTTAGAAGTGTTATTTTGATAGGAAAGGCCCAGCCTCTCTCAGTTGTATATGAATGATCCCACAGCCATCAGGCACAGTAGATGCAGCTGCTTCCTCACAGCTGAAGAGACATGGACTAAACCATGAACTCTAAAGCTGTACGTGTGGACTTTACATATTCTATTCGATAGAACACAACAGCACAGTACAGGCCCTTCAGCCCACAATGTTATGCTGACTTCTGAACCTACACCAAGATCAATCTAAACATTCCCTCCTACATAACCTTCCATTTCTCTTTCATCTATCTGCCCCAGAATCTCGTGAATGTTTCTAAAGTATCTGCCTCTACTATACTCCTGGCAGCAGCTCTTACACACTCACCGCTCTCTGGGTAATAAACATAGCTCTAACATCCCCTCTATACTTTCCTCCAAGCACCTTACAATTATGCCTCCTCATATTAGCCATTTCCACCCTGGGAAAACATTTCTGGCTGTCCACTCAAGTTATGCCTCTTATCATCTTGTATACCTCTACCAAGTCATCTCTCAAAAATACCTGTGACATCTCCCCTAAACTTTCTTCTGCTCACCTTAATAGGGTGCCCACTGGCATTAGCTATTGCCACCCTTGGAAAAAGGTGCTGACTGTCCACACTGTCTCTGCCTCCCATAACTTTAACCACCTCCATTTAGTTGCCCTTCCTCCACCTTTGCTCCAAAGAAAAAAAATCTATCATGCTCTCTAATTCAGGCAGCATCCTGGCAGACTTCCCCTGCACCCTCTCTAAAGCTTCCACAAAATGAGATGAGACCCTCCATCAGGACTAGAAAGAGAGGGAATAGCCAGTATAGAAAGGTGGGGGGAAATTGTGGAGCAAGGGCTGGTGGATCCAGGTAAGGGATGGGGTGGGGTGAGTAAGGAAGGAGAATGGAAATAATGTAAGGAGCTAGACGGTAATAGGTGGAAGTGACAAAGGGCTGAAGAAGATGGAATCTGATAGGAGACAGGCTTTATTTAAGGCATTGCTCGGACCACAAAAACGATTGTGAGCAGTTTTGAGACCCTTATCTAAGAAAGGAGGTGCTGGCTTTGGAGAGGGCCCACAGAAGGTTTACGAGAATGATTCCTGGAATGAAAGGGTTAACATAAGAGGAGCGTTTAATGGCTCTGGATCTGTACTCACTGGAGTTTAGAAGAAAGATGGGGTACCTCATTGAAACCTATCCAATATCAAAAGGCTTAGATAGAGTGGATGTGGAGATGACGTTTCCTACAGTGGTGGTGTCTAGGACCAGAGGACACAGGCTCAGAATAGAAGGACGCCCCTTTAGAACACAAATTAGAAGGAACTTTGTGAATTTGTGGAATTCATTAACACAGACAGCCGTGGAGGTCGAGTCATTGATTATATTTAAAGCAGAGGCTGATAGATTCTTGATTAGTAAGGGTACCAAAGGTTATGGGGAGAAGGCAGGAGAATGAGAGAGATAATAAATCAGCCATGGTAGAATGGCGGAGCAAACTCAGTGGACCAAATAGCATAATTCTGCTCCTATGTCTTGTGGTTTTAGGAGAGGACAGTGGACAATGGAATACAGAGAAGGAGGTAGGGAAGGGAATGCTTTGTTGTTGTTTCATATGGCAGGTGTTTTTCTCTTCACACTTCTAAATGATTTTTGTCAAGCCACTTTTCCAGCTCGTGGGGACATTGATGGACTGTGGCAAAGCCATATCAGATCTTGGTGAGAGGGCATGTTTGGACCAGGTTTACTCTGGGCACTGTGAACTCAGGGCTTTTTATTCTGGGCAACAACCGAGACAGCTTATATTGAAAAGTTGGCTTGATTCATAATGAAGTGCAGCCTGGGCAGGGCAGGGCAGACGCAAGTCTGTCTGTTCGGGAGCCAGGGTTAGATCGATCTTCGTCTGGCATCTCATCCACAGACATTCCAACATGGGTGGTCCTGAGTTAGCATCATCTGATGGAGTCCTTGAAGCATGCAAGCATGACGTCAACATGTCATCCAGGTTGTGGAGGAAGGGAATGGTTACGGGATGTTGGACAATTTGATGCTAATGCTATTAGGTCGGATGACTACCAAGGTGCAGATTAGTGAGTAGAATGCTCCTTTAATCCATGTCTAACTTTGACTTGGTGGTGGAGGTGGCTGAAGACAAACATGTCAGGTAGGGAATAGAAAATATAATTAAAGTGACTGGCCACCGGGAAATCCTGGGGGGTGCAGTGGACAGAGTGAAGATGCTCACCAAAGTGGTCCCCCAATCTGCTTCAGGTCTCACCAGGAAGCCACAGGATGTAATAAGCAACACTAGCGAGTTCACATGTGAAGGACTGTCTCACCTGGAAGTTTTTTTTAGGGCCCCAGATGGTGCTGAGGGAGGAGTTATAGGAACAGATGTAACACATGGTTACATTCACACCCCTCACCTTCTTATTCTGGCTTCTGTCACCATCTTTTCCAATCCTGACGAAGGGTCTCAGCCCAAAACACTGACTTTTTATTCCACTATTTATGCTGCCAGAGGTCCTTCAGCATTTTCTATGTGGTGTACTGTTCTGGCATACTATTCTGTGCCCCTTCATTGAACCAGGGCTGAATCTCTGGCCTCATCGTGGAGTGAGAGATATGAATCACCATGAAGTTACAGAAACTTATACTACTGATGCCACTGGCCCATAGCCCTTCATGAATGCTCAGTTTTCAGCTGCCAGATCTGTTCTGATCTGTCCCAGCATGACTGTGGCACCATACAGCACAATGGAGGGTGGTCCTCAATGGGAAGGTGAAACTTTCCTCAAGGAATTTGCAATGATCACTCCTACCAATACTTTCATGGACAGGTACATCTGCCACAGTAAGACTGGTGAGGATGGAGTCAAGTAGCTTTAACCCTTGTGCCGGTTCACTCACTAACTGCTAGAGACCCAATCTGACTTCTACGTCTTTCAGAACTCAGCCAGCTTGGTCTAAAATGGCACTCTCAACTATGGATATTGAACTCTGTGCTCTTGGTTATCTCAAGTGTTACTCAACATTGTGACCTGTACAAAAAGGACAGGTTGCACTTGAATCCATGGGGTTTCAATATCCTGGCAGGGGGGTTTGCTATTGCTATTGGGGAGGGTTTAAACTAGATTTGCAGCAAGGTGGGAACCAAAGTAAAGAGGCAGAGGATGGGGAGGTTGGAGCACAGGTAGAGACAGCTTGTCAGGAGTTTGTGAGGAAGGATAAGCAGATGTTAAAGCAAAGATGCACTCAGCAATGATTTGAAATGTGTCTATTTTAATGCAAGGAGTATCATAAACAAGGCGGAAGAACTTAGAGCGTGGATCAATACGTGAAACTGTGACTTTGTGGCCATTACAGAGACTCGATGTCTCAGGAGCAGGAATGGCTGCTGAGTGTGTCAGGCTTTAGATGTTTCAAAAAAAAACAGGGAGGGAGGCAAAAGAGGTGGGGACGTGGCATTGCTAATTAGGGATAGTACCACGGCTGTAGAAAAGGAGGAAGTCATGGAGGGGTTGTCTACTGAGTCAGTGTGGGTGGAAGTCAGAAACAGGAAAGAGGCAATAACTCTTCGGGGTGTTTTTTATAGACCCCCCCCCCAATAGTAACAGGGATATCAAGGAGCAGATAGGCAGGCAAATTCTGAAACCGTGCAATAATAATAGGGTTGTTGTGATGGGAGATTTTAATTTACCTAATATTGATTGGCAACTCCTTAGCGCCAGGGGTTTAAATGGGGTGGAGTTTGTTAGGTGTGTTCAGGAAGGTTTCCTGACGCAATATGTAGATAAGTCAACTAGAGAAGAGGTTGTACTTGATCTGGTACTGGGAAATGAACCTGGTCAGGTGTCAGATCTCTCAGTGAGAGAGTATTTTGAGGTAGCGACCACAACTCTCCTTCACCATAGCACTAGTGAGGAATAGCAGCAGACAATTTGGGAAAACATTTAATTGAGATAGAGGGAAATATGATGCTACTATATATCTGCAGCTTAATGTGAAAAAGACTAAGGAGCTGGTGGTAGACCTGAAAAGAGCTAAGGTACCGGTGACCCCTGTTTCCATCCAGGGGGTCAGTGTGGACATGGTGGAGGATTACAAATACCTGGGGATACGAATTGACAATAAACTGGACTGGTCAAAGAACACTGAGGCTGTCTACAAGAAGGGTCAGAGCCGTCTCTATTTCCTGAGGAGACTGGGGTCCTTTAACATCTGCCGGATGATGCCGAGGATGTCCTATGAGTCTGTGGTGGCCAGTGCTATCATGTTTGCTGTTGTGTGCTGGGGCAGCAGGCTGAGGGTAGCAGACACCAACAGAATCAACAAACTCATTCGTAAGGCCAGTGATGTTGTAGGATGTTGTAGGAACTGGACTCTCTCACGGTGGTGTCTAAAAAGAGGATGCTGTCTAAGTTGCATGCCATCTTGGTCAATGTCTCCCATCCACTACATAATGTACTGGGTGGGCACAGGAGTACATTCAGCCAGAGACTCATTCCTCCGAGATGCAGCACAGAGCGTCATAGGAAGTCATTCCTGCCTGTGGCCATCAAACTTTACAACTCCTCCCTTGGAGGGTCAGACACCCAGAGCCGATAGGCTGGTCCTGGACTTATTTCATAATTTACTGGTATAATTTACATATTACTATTTAACTATTTATGGTTCTATTACTATTTATTATTTATGGTGCAACTGTAACGAAAACCAATTTTCCCTGGGATCAATAAAGTATGACTATGACTATTAGGCAGGAACTTGACAGCATAAATTTGGTGCAGATGTTCTCAGGGAAATACATGGCGGAAATGTGGTAAATGTTCAGGGAACGTTTGCATGGAGCTCTGCATAGGTATGTTCCATTGAGGCAGGGAAAGGATGGCAGAATTAAAGAGCCATGGTGTACAGAGTATGTAGAAAATCTACTTAAGAAGAAAAGAAAAGCTTACAAAAGGTTCAAGAAACTAGGTACTGTTAGAGCTCTAGAAAATTACAAGGTTGCTAGGAAGGAGCTTAAGAATGGAATTAGGAATCCCAAAAGAGGCCATGAGAAGGCCTTGGTGAGCAGGATTAAGGAAAACCCCAAGTCATTCTACAAGTATGTGCAGAGCAATAGGATAAGCCATGTAAGAATAGGACCAATTAGGTGTGATAGTGGAAACATATTCATGGAGCCAGAGGAAGTAACGGAGGTACTTAATGAATACTTTGCTTCAGTATTCACCAGGGAAAAAGACGTTGGCAATTGTGGGGATGACCTACAGCAGACTGAAACACTTGAGCATATAGACATTAAGAAAGAGGATGTGCTGGAGCTTTTGAAAAGCATTAAATTAGATAAGACACCAGGATCGGATAAGATATACCCAGGTTACTGTGGAAAGCGAGGGATGGGATTTCTGAGTCTCTTGCAATGATCTTTGCATCATCAATAGGGACGAGAGAAGCACCGGAGGATTGGAGGGTTGTGAATGTTGTTCCCTTGTTCAAAAAAACGGATTAGAAATAACCAGGAAATCATAGACCAGTGAGTCTGACTTCAGTGGTGGGGAAGTTGTCGGAGAAGATCGTGAAAGGCAGGATTTATGAGCAACTGTAGACACATAATCTGATTAGGGATAGTCAGAATGGCTTTGTCAAGGGCAGCTCGTGCCTCATGAGCCTGATTGAATTCTTTGAGGAAGTAACAAAACACATTGATGGAGGCAGAGCAATGGATATAATGTATATGGATTTCAGTAAGGCATTTGATAAGGTTCCCCATGCAAGGCTTATTGAGAAAGTAAGGAGGCATGGGATCCAAGGAAATCTTGCTTTGTGGATCCAGAATTGGCTAGAAGGCAAAAGGTGGTTGTAGATGGTTTGTATTCTGCATGGAGGTCAGTGACCAGTGGTGTGCCTCAGTGATCTGTTCTGGGACCCCTACTCATTGTGATTTTTATAAATGACCTGGATGAAGAAGTGGATGGATGGATTAGTAAGTTTACTGATGACACAAAGGTTGGGGGTGTTGTGGATAGTCTGAAAGGTTGGAAGGGGTTACAGCGGGGCATCGATAGGATGCACAACTGGGCTGAAAAGTGGCAGATGGATTTCAACCCAGATAAGTGTGAAGAGGTTCATTTTGGCAGGTCCAATTTGAAGACAGAATATAATATCAATGGTAAGACTCTTGGCAGTGTGGAGGATCTGGGAGATCTTGGGGTCCATGTTGATAAGATACTCAAAACTGCTGCACAGGTTGACAGTGTTGTTAAGAAGGCATGTGGTGTGTTGACCTTCATCAACCATGGGATTGCGTTTCAGAGCCGGGAGGTAATGTTACAGCTATATAAGACCTTGGTCAAACCCCACTTGGAGTACTGTGTTCAGTTCTGGTCACCTCTCTACAGGAAGGATGTGGATACTATAGAGAGAATGCAGAGGAGATTTACAAGGATGTTGCCTGGATTAGAGAGAATGCCTTATGATAATAGGTTGAATGAACTTGGCCTTTTCTCCTTGGAGCAGTGGAGGATGAGAAGAGGTGACCTGATAGAGGTGTATAAGATGATGAGAGGCATTGATCGTGTGGATAGCCAGAGGCTTTTTCCCCAGGGCTGAAATGGCTAACACAAGGGGACATAGTTTTAAGGTGCTTGGAAACTTGTGACATCCGAGGGGATGTCAGGGGTAAGTTTTTCACAGAGAGTGGTGGGCGTGTGGAATGCACTGCTGGTGGCGATGGTGGAAGCGGACACAATAGGGTCTTTTAAGAGCCTCTTACATAGGTTCTTGGAGCTGAAAAAATAGAGGGCTATGTGCTAGGGAAATTCTAGGCAATCTCTAGAGTAGATTACATGGTCGGCACAACATTGTGGGCCGAAGGGCCTGTAATGTGTTGTAATTTTCTATGTCTATGTTTTATGATCAGCATGGTTTATCAGCTGAGGAAGGGTGGTAGGTGCTAATCAGGAAGAGGGGAGGGCTCCTTGTGCATATTTGACCTGATGTCATGGGACAATAAAAATGGGGACTCCAAAGGTTGCTCTCTCCCACCGTGTAATCACCTGTTGGGCCTGTCCGACAAGCGGGACAGGATATACAAGAAATATGATGAAGGGATCTGACACATTGAGTACAACTATCTTAGTCTGTGGAAGAATTTCCTCAGTTTAAACACCAGTATCCAGGTGCTTGAAAGGAAGATTCTGCAAAGTCAATTAGGCTGAGGGCAGATTTGTCATATTCGGTCTTTTGTCAATGCCAGATTCAATTTCCAGGGCAGGAAATATGCTATCTTCTTCTTTTGAATCTCATTTACTGTTTTTCTGTATGGAATATAGAAATAATGATACAACTATGTGACTTGCTAGGCCAGTTCAGTGGGGTGGGTCTACAGTCACATATGAGCCAATTTCTGTCCTCAAAGTCATTAAGGAATTAGATGCGTTTTTTAAAACAACAATCAATATCGTCATCATGGTACTAATGCCTAAATTGTTTTTCTCCAAAAGTTTAGATTATATACTGAAGTTAAATTGCACATGTTGTGGATTGTTAGTCCAGGCCTCTGGATTACCTCTCTGTTAATCTAATCACTGAATTACTGCAATGATCATTGTGCCCTTGATTTTGAATTATTAAAAATGAGCTACGGCAAAACTAGCCGTCTGGGTTCTTACAAATGTCTCTTTAATGCTGTTTCATTCAGTTTCCCATCAGATTCCGTAAGAACCTACCTTTCCACTTTTGATTTACTCTTATAGAAAAACACTTACCTTGCATGTCAGGCCAAATTGATAAACTAACTATTCAATCTTACAAAGATTATATCTATTTTATATGCTGAATACTTCAAATTTGAAACGGAGGGTGGTCTGAAGGTCAAACTCAGAAAGAATGTGTTGCTTTTGTCTTCTTCCAAAAAGACTGCATCAGATAACTTTTAACAATAGCTATTTTTAATAGCGTTATTTTTGGAAACCATGCTCCAAGGAAGAAGCACTCCATCTCCATAATTCTTAGAGGTAATGGCCTTGGGCTGAAACTTTATATGTTGTCAAAAGAGTTCTCCAAAAATGCAAAAATATAAACGACCTTAAGTAAACTAGTTCAAAAAGAAAAATGTACATTGAAGCACGGAGGATATGTTTGGAAGAACAGCATGGAGAATTTATACTGAAGAGAAGTCAGAAGAACAGAACCCACCATCCCTCAGAACTACAGCCTGCAGTACCCAACTGTATTTATCATAATTAGTTTCAGAATTGCTCTCTTGCTTGTCTAAAGCATCCAAAATTCCATCAGGGAGGACTCTAATGTTGAGTCCCTCCTGCATGTACCACCATCAAACAACCAGAGTGGTATACCAAATGGCTCAAAGTTTATTATCAAAGTACGCATATGTCACCATTCATTTTGGCTCAAGTATGCTGAGGTACAAGAAAAAGTGGAGGAAAAAAATTACCAGAAGTGTTCTGGGGGATTTTGACTATAAGAACAGAATGGAGAAAGTGGGATTGCTCTAAGAGTAAAGGTCAAAACTGTAGCATAGTCAGCTCAAAGAATCAAACAATGTGCCAGATTCCTGCATTACAGTTGTCAGCCTTAGCAACAGCACAGTTTCAACCAACACAGTCTGCAGACCTCAACCCTTAAATATCACTTAGACCTTTGACACCAAAATCCCATGTCCAGCTTGGCTCAGTCATAACAAGAGTATCATATCAAATGGTTTAGGAATGACGTTATGCAACTAAAAATAGTGGAGGAAGAATGGTTCTGGAGATTTCTGAAGAGGTATATAAGCTCTTTTAATTAAAGATTTTTATATAATAATCGAATCAGGGGACAAGAGGTTGGTGCTGGAATATACTAAAGTCAAAAATTACAAGCACTTTGGGCAGAATAGTCTAAAGTTAGTTTCTTTCTTAGGTTCTTAGCTTGATGGACTTAGAGACAGTCAATAGAGGGAAGATGTTCCTATTACCAATTGGTTCAAAGACAGGGAGCACAAATTTAAACTTTTTCACAAAAGATAGGATGAAAGTAGAAGAAAAATACTTTACTCAGTGAGTAGTAAGAATATAGAATTCTCTGTAAATAAAGATTCAAGAATGTTTATTGTTGTTCTTTGGTACACAAGTGTAAAGGAGAACATGATTGTAACTCCAGATAGGAGGCAACGGTAAAGAACATTAAGCATAAAGAGCACAATAAAAAAAACAAAAAAAAGACAATAAGTATAAAACAATTATATAAAACATAATGTCCAAGTACACACAGACTGATAGTATGTACATAAAGGTGATGTGTATGTGGTAGTGGTGGGGGGGAGGGGGTGACCAGCCTGACAGCTTGCGGGCTATCAAACTTTACAACTCCTCCCTTGGAGGGTCAGACACCCTGAGCCAATAGGTTGGTCCTGGACTTATTTCCATCTGGCATAATTTACATATTATTATTTTATTATTTATGGTTTTATATTGTTATATTTATACTCTATTCTTGGTTGGTGCAACTGTAACGAAACCCAATTTCCCTCGGGATCAATAAAGTATATCTATCTATCTATCTATCTATCTATTCCTCGTGTTTAAAATTAAACACTGTTTTTGAACTGAAGAAAATCATCTTTCATCTCCTTAGAAACTGATAAAATCAGTCTGTTCCTTTGAAACGCAAACACGAGGAAATCTGCAGATACTGGAAATTCAAGTAACACACACAAAATGCTGGTGGAACGCAGCATTTTGAGTGTGTTGCTGTTCCTTTGAAAGGTAGTATTTCTCCCCCAGGTACAGGAAATCCCTCAGGGCATGCAGTAATTGGATTTGCACTCTATGCTGTGATACTAAAAGAAAGATAATTGCAATTGTGATTCTTTAATCTAATATGTAGACGTGGTAAGTAATAACAAGCCTAGATGGTTTTGCAAACTAGTTAAAGATAATCGGCCTTTACAGTCACTTCACAGTTTGCCGCGGGGTGTAGTGCCAGCCATCACCAATTTGGGTTCAATACTCACTGCGATCAGTGAGGAAATTGAATGTTTTCCCTGTGGCTTTCCTCTGGGTGCTCTGGTTTCCTCCAACATTCCAAAGACATATGGGTTATTGCTAGTGAGTTGTGGGTGTGCTATGTTTGCACAGGAAACGTGGTGACACCTGCTGGCTGCCCCTAGCACAATCCTCAGACAGTAAAGGTCTTTGACACAAAGCAAGGCACTCCACTGTATGCTTCGTGATTCAATGTAATGGGACAAATAAAGCTAATCTCTATTGTTCACATGTGTACTATTACCAATTTTATTTACTCAAGTTTGAAAACTGAACTTTTAAAATATGCCTCACTTTTTGTTAATTTAATCAAGATACCATAAATTTCTATTTCAGCTCCACTTTTCATCTAGTTCCTCACATCAAGATCGTAAATTAGCAATCTTTTCCACCCTTTCACATGTTCCATGCCTAGAATGCCTTACTGTTGATCTAGTATCTAAGTTGTGTCAGTCTGATCTTTGGAATTTCATCTACCATGTAATCAGGCAACTAATTGTTTGAAATCTGATCACTCCTTTAGCACAAAAGCAAACAAAGTTAAATGCGTATTTTATTCACAACAGTATCCAACTACGCTCAGTAAATTAACAGTCAAAGTAAATTTACTATCAAAATATGTCTGTCACCATACACTACAGGAAAATTACAGAAAAATAAAGATACAGTTTATGAAAAACTATGCATAAATGAAGACTGACAACTAACGTGCAAAAGATGAATTGTGCAAATAAAAAGAAAGTAAAAATATAAATAATACTGAGATGAAGAGTCCTTCAAAGTGAGTTCATAAGTTGTGGTGAGTGAAGATATCCATACCAGTTCAGAAGCTGGATGGTTGCACGGTAGATGAATAATAACAATATGAACAATAAGTTACGACATTTAGTTGTTATTAAAATTATCGAACTTAATGAAGTGCATGAAAATCCACTGGCTATAAGGAACTGGAATGAGCCACACTGGAGAGATTCACAAATTGCTAGCTCCCTGACAGCTTAAGATATATGATGACAGTCTGGAGGGATTCTGTTTCCTTTTATCTTTCATTATATAAAAAAAGATCAAAGGCAAAAAATATTATACTCCATCGAAGTACAAAAGCTAAAGTCTTTACCAAGTGGGTAGTCAGTCCCACGCATGGTCAATCAACAGCTATTACCATCTTTAAATTGAAACTGTAACAACACCCTCTTAAAGTCACGATGCAATAAGTAAGCAATTGTAAAAAGATCATCTATCTCAAAAAGTCCGAATAAGACCTTGCAGTATAATTTCTGCTTTTCTTTGAAATGTATTGGGTGACAGCTTGGTACCCAATTTTTGACTGTGCTGTTTTCTCAGTGCATTTGAAGATACGGATAACTATTTGATTCATCATTAGATACAAGAAATAAGAGAGTAAATTTCAAAGCAAATTTATTATCAAAGTACATATATGTCACCATATACAACCCTGAGATTCATTTCCTTGCGGGCATTCACAGTAAATGCAAAGAAATAACAGAATCAATAAAAACTGCACTCAAGATGGACTAACAACCTATGTGCAAAAGAAAACAAACTGAAAATACAAAAAGAAATAAAAAACAAAATAATAATAATAAATAAGCAATAAATATTGAGACATGAGATGAAGAGTCCTTGAAAGTGAGTCCATAGGTTGTGGAATCAGTTCAGTGTTGGGGTGAGTGAAATTAAGTGAAGTTATCCCCTGTAGTTCAACAGTCTAATGGTTGATGGGTAATAACTGTTCCTGAACTTGCTGGTGTGGGAAAGGCTCATCTACCTCCTTCCTGATGGCAGCAACAAAAAGGGAGCATGGTCTGGATGGTGGGGCCCTTGATGATGGGCGCCGCTTTCCTGCAACAGTGCTCCCTGTGGATTTGCTCAATGGCAGGGAGGGCATTACCCATGATGGACCGAGTAAGTCAATCACCTTTCTAACAAGCATAATCATCATTCATTAAGGTCATGGCCGATCAACCTCTGAACCAATCCTGCATTATCACCTTATGCCTCGATTTCCTTAGTGAACAGAAATGTATAGGTCATTGTATTGAATGAATATAGCATCTGAGCTTTGACAGTCATCTGTAGTAGAGAATTCCAAAATTGTATTGCAATGTTACAAAGTTCCATTGAAGAAATGTCTACTTATCCCAGTCCTAAATATGTTGTCCTTTGCCTTGAAACTGTCACTTCTTCTTCTACGGAGAAAACAACCTCCCTAGATCAAGTCTGTCTATCCATGTCAATATTTTCACTTTCAAGTTTCATTTAGATCTCTTCTCATTCTTCCAATCTCTGTTGAAAACAGTCCTAGTCAACTTAATCTTTTCTCATCTGACAGACCTGCTGCCCCAGGATTCAAATATGTACTGCCTATTATGTAATGTCTAGCTGTATCCCCACTACATGTCCTTTTATATAAAAAGAGACCAAAACTGTTCATATCAGGTGCAGTACCTACAAAGTTCTGTACAATTGCAATGAAATTCTCTTTGCCCTGCATTCAAATTCTTGCCTAATAAGGCTAACATACCATTTGCCCTTTTAATCACTTGCTGTGTCTGTACACTTTTCTTTGTGCGCAGGGATAACCGCCCCCCCCCCCCGCAGGGTCCCTACAAACATTAACATTAGCTATTGCTTCAAACAAACATTCTGCTTTTCAGTTTTATTCATCAAGGTGAATGACCTCAGTGTTCCATTATAATATTCCTTCTGCCATATTCTCGTCCACTCACTCAACTTGACCATACACCCATGGAAATATCACCTCCAAAAATGGAAATGTGACATTTTATCTCCTCCATGGACTCTTAGCTTCACAATCTACCCCATTATAATCTTCTACATTATCATTTACCTGCACTGCACTTTCTCTAACTTTTACACTTCATTCTATACAGTATTGTTATTGTTTTATCTCCTTTTGTCTCAATGTGCCAATGCTCTAACCTGTATAAACGGTGTGCATGACAAGCTTTTCTCTGTATTAGAATCAGAATGTACATGGCAATAAACTAATCTGAATCTGAATCTCAGATTATTCCCTTACATTCTGCATTAAAGCTGCCAACATGTTTAGAGCATTGGCTGATTGGTAGGAGGCAGCAAGGGGGAATAAAAGGATCCTTTTCTGGTTGGCTGCCAGTGACTAGTGGTGTGCAGCAACGGTCGGTGTTCAGACCACTTCTTTTTATGCTGTATATAAATGATTTACAGATCAGAATCAGAATCAGAATCAGGTTTATTATCACCAGCATGTGACATGAAATTTGTTAACTTAGCAGCAGCAGTTCAATGCAATACATAATACAGAAAAAATAACAAATGAAATAAAAATAACATTAATAACAGATAAATAAGTAAATCAATTACAGTATACATATATTGAATAGATTTTAAAAAGTCCAAAAACAGAAACTGTATGTTAAAAAAAGTGAGGTTGTGTCCAAGATTTCAATGCCCATTTAGGAATCGGATGGCAGAGGGGAAGAAGCTGTTGCTGAATCGCTGAGTGTGTGCCTTCAGGCTTCTATACCTCCTATCTGATGGTACAGTGAGAAAACGGCATGCCCTGGGTGCTGCAGGTCCTTAATAATTGACGCTGCCTTTCTGAGACACCGCTCCTTGAAGATGTCCTGGGTATTTTGTAGGCTAGTACCCAAGATGGAGCTGACTAAATTTACAACCCTCTGAAGCTTCTTTCGGTCCTGTGCTGTAGCCCTTCACCCCCTTACCAGACAGTGATGCAGCCTGTCAGAATGCTCTGCATGGTACATCTATAGAAGTTTTTGAGTGTATTTGTTGACATGCCAAATCTCTTCAAACTCCTAATGAAGTAGAGCTGCTGTCTTGCCTTCTTTATAACTACATCGATATGTTGGGAACAGGTTAGATCCTCAGAGATCTTGACACCCAGGAACTTAAAACTGCTCACTCTCCCTACCCCAGTTTGCAGATGACATGAAGATTGGTGGAGGGGCAGGTAGTGTTGAGGAAACAGGTAGGATGCAGAAGGACTTAGACAAATTAGGAGAATGGGCAAGAAAGTGGCAAATGAAATACAATGTTGGAAAATGCATGGTTATGCACTATAGTAGTCGAAATAAATATGCAGACAATTTTCTAAACGGAGAAAATCCAAAAATCTAAGATGCAGAGAGACTTGGGAGCCCTTGTGCAGAACACCCTGAAGATTAACTTGCAGGTTTAGTCAGTGGTGAAGAAGGCAAATGTCATGTTAGCATTTATTTCAAGAAGTCTAGACTACAAGAACAAGGATGTAATGCTGAGGCTTTATAAGGCACTGATGGGGCTTCACCTTGAAGATTATGAACAGTTTTGGGACCCTCATCTTAGAAAAGACGTGCAGGCATTGGACAGGATCCAGAGGGGGTTCACAAGAATGATTCCAGACATGGAAGGGTTATTATACGAGGAACATTGATGGCTCTGGGTCTGTACTCGCTGGAATTCAGAAGGATGAGGAGGGCTCTCATTGAAACCTTTCGAATGTTGAAAGGCCTAGAGAGAGTAGATGTGGAAAGGGAGAGTCTAGGACAAGGGGGCACCGCCTCAGGATAGAGGGGCACCCTTTCAAAACAGAGATGCGGAGAATTTTCTTTAGCTAAAGGGTGGTGAATTTATGGAATTTGTTGCCACATGCAGCTGTGGAGGCCAGGTCACTGGGTATATTTAAGGTAGAGATTGACAGGTTCTTGATTGGACATGGCATCAAAGGTTATGGGGAAAAGGCCGGGAACTGGGGTTGAGGAGTAAAAGAATAAAGGATCAACCATGATTGAATGGCAGAGCAGACTCGATGGGCCAGATGGCCTAATTCTGCTCCTGTCTTATGGTCTTATGGTCTAAAATCTTTTTTTAAATAGAAGGGGACTAACCATCAAACTTAGAAACACAAGAGATTACAAATGCTGGAAATCTGAAGCAACATGCACCAAAAATTAACCTGAAATGTTGACTGCTCATTTCCCTCCATAGATGCTGCATGAATCACTGAGTTTCTCCAGCACTTTATATGTTACCTATATTTTTAGTTTTATCTACATATTTGCACTATCCTCATATAAATCATTGGGGTCACCAACACAGTCATAGACTCTGTGAACTGGTCACACACACAATTGCCATCACTGTCAAATAAATTCAAGTCCCACGTGTACAAAATGGCTGGACTTGTTTCTGTTTAAACAGATTCATTTTAGAACCAATAAAATCCTACCCATTATTCCACTGCTAAAGCAGAGTTAATTTGCTAGTGACAATAAGAGACTAGGTATTCTAACTGTCACATTGCATACAGTGGTGGTCGCCCCACTTTGGGAAGGGAGTTAAGGCTTTGGAGAGGGTGCAGAAGGGGTTTACCGGATTCTGCCTGGTTTAGAGTGAATGTGCTATCATGAAAGACTGGTTAAACTTGGGCAGTTTTCTCTGGAGCTCAGAAGCCTGAGGGGAGACCTGATAGAGGTTTACAAGATTATGAGATGCAGAGAGAGAGTAGACAGGGAGCATTTTTTCCCAGACTAGAAATGTCTAATACCATTAGAAGGCAATCACTGAAGGTGAGAGAGGTACATTCAAAGGAGTAAGGGGCAAGTTTTTTACTCAGAGAGTGGTGGATGCCTGGAATGCGCTGCCTGGTATTGTGGTAGAGGCAAATACATTAGAGACTTTCAAGAGATGTTTAGATAGGCACATGAATATCAGGAAGATGGAGGGATCAGGACATTGTGTAAGTAGGAGGGATTCGTTTTTGGGTTTTTTTTAATTTACATTTTAGCTAGTTGAGCACAACATTGTGGGATGAAGGGTCTTTTTTAGTGCTGTGCTCTTATGTTCTTGCTCTACAGAAGGATAGCATAAGATGAGAGATTAATTGAGATTGAAACTTCTTAAATATAACTCTTACCATTACATCAGGCTGTACGTCTGTCTGCAACTAAATTCTCATCTTCCTCATCTATTCAGGAGAGTTTAAACTAGAATTGTTGGGAGGTGGGAACTGAACTGAAGATGCAGAGGAAGGGACGGTTGGCTCACAAATAGAGAGAGCTTGGAGACAGTGCAAGAGAAAAGATAGGAAGTTGATAGAGAAGGGATACACTCAGACCAATAGTTTGAGATGTGTCTATTTTAATGCAAGAAGCATCATGAACAAAGCAGATGAGCTTAGAGAGTGGATCAGTACTTGGAGCTATGATGTTGTGGTCATTACAGAGACTTGGATGGTTTTGGGGCAGGAATGGTTACTTAGAGTGCCAGACTTTAGATGTTTCAGAAAGGACAGGGAGGGAGGCAAAAGAGGTGGGGGCGTGGCATTGCTGATCAGCGATAATGTCACAGATGAAGTCATGGAGGGATTGTCTACTGAGTCTCTATGGGTGGAAGTTAGGAACAGGAAGGGGTCAATAACTCTACTGGGTGTTGTTTATAGATCACCCAATAGTAACAGGGACATCGAGGAGCAGATAGGGAGACAGATTCTGGAAAGGTGTAATAATAACAGGGTTGTCATGGTGGGAGATTTTAATTTCCCAAATATTGATTGGCATCTCCCTAGAGCAAGGTGTTTTGATGGGGTAGAGTTTGATAGGTGTGTTCAGGAAGGTTTCCTGACACAATATGCAGATAACCCTACAAGAGGAGAGGTTATACTTGATCAGGTATTGGGAAATGAACCTGGTCAGATGTCAGGTCTCTCAGTGGGAGAGCATTTTGCAGATAGTGATCATAATTCTATCTCCTTTACCATAGCATTGGTGAGGGATAGGAACAGACAAGTTAGGAAAGTGTTTAATTGGAGTAAAGGGAAATGTGAGGCTATTAGGTAGTAACTTGGAAGCATAAATTGGGAACAGATGTTCTCAGGGAAATGTACGGCAGAAGTGTAGCAAATGTTCAGGGGATATTTGCGTGGCTTTCTGCATAGGTATGTTCCAATGAGATAGACAGGGATGGGTGGTAGGGTACAGGAACCGTGGTGTACAAAGGCTGTTGAAAATCTAGTCAAGAAGAAAAGTTTACGAAAGGTTCAAAAAACAAGGTAACCATAGAGATCTGGAACACTATAAGGCTAGCAGGAAGGACCTTAAGAATGAAATTAGGAGAGCCAGAAGGGGCCATGAGAAGGCCTTGGCGAGCAGGATTAAGGAAGACTCCAAGGCACTCTACAAGTATGTGAAGAGCAAGAGGACAAGATGTGAGAGAATCAGACCAATCAAGTGTGACAGTGGAAAAGTGTGTAAGGAACCAGAGAAGATAGCAGAAATACTTAATTAATACTTTGCTTCAGTCTTCAGTATTCACTACGGAAAAGGATCTTGGCGATTGTAGGGATGACTTACAGCAGATTGAAAAGCTTGAGCATATAGACATAAAGAAAGAGGATGTGCTGGAGCTTTTGGAAAACATCAAGTTGGATAAATCTCCGGGACTGGATGAGATGTACCCCAGGCTCCTGTGGAAGGCAAGGGAGGAGATTGCTGAGCCTCTGTCAATGATCTTTGCATCATCAATGGGGACAGGAGAGGGGAGGATTGTGGGTTGCAGATGTTGTTCCCTTATTCAAGAAAGAGAGTAAAGATAGCCCAGGAAATTATTAACCAGTGAGTCGACGGAAAAGATTCTAAGGGGTAGGATTTATGAACAGTTGGAGGGGCATAATATGATTAGGAATAGTCAGCATGGCTTTGTCAAAGGCAGATTGCGCCTTACGAGCCTGATTGAATTTTTTGAGGATGTGACTAAACACATGGATGAAGGTAGAGCAGTAGATGTAGTGTATATGGATTTCAGCAAAGCATTTCATAAGCCATGCAAGGCTTACTGAGAAAGTAAGAAGGCATGTGATCCTAGGGGGCCTTGCTTTGTGGATCCAGAATTGGCTTGCCCACAGAAGGAAAAGAGTGGTTGTAGATGGGTCATATTCTGCATGGAGGACAGTGACCAGTGGTGTGCCTCGTGGATCTGTTCTGGGACCCCTTCTCTTAGCGATTTTTATAAATGACCTGGATGAGGAAGTGGAGGGATGGGTTAGTAAGTTTGCTGATGACACAAAGTTTAGGGGTGTTGTGGATAGTGTGGAGGGCTGTCAGAGGTGACAGCTGGACATTGATACGATGCAAAACTGGACTGAGAAGTGGCAGACGGAGTTCAACCCAGATAAGTGTGAGGTGGTTCATTTTGGTAGGTCAAATATGATGGCAGAATATAGTATTAATGGTAAGACTCTTGGCTGTGTGGAGGATCAGAGGGATCCTGGGGTCTGAGTCCATCGGACACTCAAAGCTGGTGCGCAGGGTGACTCTGTGGTTAAGAAGGCATACGGTGCATTGGCCTTCATCAGCCGTGTGATTGAGTTTAAGAGCTGAGAGGTAATGTTACAGCTACATAAGTTACACCTCAAGTATGTGTGCTTAGCCCACTGCACTACTCTCTCTACACTCAAGACTGTGAGGCTGGGCACAGCTCAAATGCCATCGAAAACATTCGCTGGCAATACCAACATTGTTGGCAGAATCTCAGATGGCAATGATCGTCGATTTCAGACGGTCTCAGCATCAGCACACACCCCTCAGCATCAGCAGCTCCACAGTGGAGAGAGTGGAAAACATCAAGTTCCTTGGGGTGCAGATCTTGGACAATCTCACCTGGTCCAGGAACACCACTGGGATTGTGAAATGGGCCCAGCAGAGATTGCACTTTCTGAGGAAGCTTAAACAAGCATCACTCCCCACTAACTTCTTAACTACATTCTACAGAGGCGTGGTTGAGAGTGTGGTTACCTTTTACATCACAACCTGGTACTCCAGCTGCAGTGCTGTCGACAAAAAAGCCTTGCAGAGAGTGGTTAGGGGAGCAGAGAAGGTTATTGGGGTCTCCCTACCTTCTGTCCAAGACCTCTTTCAGAGTCGATGCCTCTAGAAGACACGGTACATCATTAAAGACCCCTCACACCCTCTCCATGAACTGTTTGTTCTTCTGCCATCAGGCAAACGTTACAGGAGCATCAAAACTAAAACCACAAGGCTACTAAACAGCTTCCTCCCACAGGCAGTCAGACTGCTAAATAGCTGCTCTACCTGATTCTGCTTTGGACACTTTTAACTTGCACCGGACACTTATAACTTGATTTTAACTGACATGTGGCTGTTGTGTTTTACTATTTATTGTTACGTTTATTATTTAGTGTTGCGTTTGTTATGTTAAGATTTCACTGCTCTTGAGAAACGCTGTCTCATTCTGCCCTGCAGAGTTGATGCACGGTTAGAATGAATAAAGTTTTTTTGAATCTTTTGAATCTTGAATCTTTTTTGAATGTTGTAGAGAAATTAGATAGATAAGCTGCTTAAGTGATGATGCAACAACTTTGCACTCAACATCAGCAAGACAAAGGATTTGAACATGGACTTCTGAGAGGGGAAGTTGAGAGCACACACACCAGTCCTCACTGAGTGGGTGTGTTAGCTAAGAAAAGGATGAGCAGCTACAAGTTCCTGTTTGTCAGTATCTCAGAGAATCTATCTTGGGCCCAATGTACTGGTGCAATCACAAAGAGGCCAAGTGATGTATTCAAAACAGTTGACCCTTCCACTATCAGATATCTGAACATTATCTATTTATTTTACACCATACGTCAGTGATAATAAACCTGATAACTGATGATTAATTAGGTTTGTGAATTGATTTGTACATTTGATCATTGGTATTATTCCCAATATTTCAACCACAAGACATAGGTGCAGAATTAGGCTATTTGGCCCATTGAATCTGCTCTGCCATTTCATCATGGCTGATCCAATTTTCCTCTCAGCCCCAATCATCTGCCTTCTCCCCGTATCCCTTCATGTCCTGACCAATCAAGACTCTATCAACTTCTGCCTTAAATATACATACAGACTTGGCCTCCACAGCTGCCTGTGGCAAAGAATTCCACAGATTCACCACTCTCTGGCTAAAGAAATTCCTCCTCATCTCTGTTCTAAAAGGACGGCCTTCTATTCTGAGGCTGTGTTCTCTGATCTTAGACTCTCCCACCATAGGAAACATCCTCTCTACATCCACTCTATCAAGGCCTTTCACCATTCAATAGGTTCAATGAGGCCACCCCTCATTCTTCTGAATTCTAGTGGAAATAGGCCCAGAGCCATCAAATGCTCTTCATGACAAGCTATACAATCCTGGAATCATTTTCGTGAATCTCTTTTGAACTCTCTCCAGTTTCAGCACATCCTTTCTAAGATTAGGGGCCCAAACCTGCTCTCAATACTCCAAGTGAGGCCTCACCAGTGCTTTATAAAGTCTCAACGTTACACCCTTGCTTTATATTCTAGTCCTCTTGAAATGAATGCTAACATTGCATTTGGCTGCTTCATCACAGACTTAACCTGCAAATTAACCTTTAAGGAATCCTGCCCAAAGACTCCCAAGCCCGCTTGCACCTCAGTTTTTTAGTATTTTCTCTCCATTTAGAAAATAGTCAACCCTTTCATTTCTTCTATCAACGTGCGTTACTATACACTTCCTGACATTGTATACCATCTGCCATTTCTTTGCCCACTCTCCTAATCTGTCTAAGTCCTTCTGTAGCCTCTCTACTTCCTCAAAACTACCTGCTCCTCCATCTATCTTCATAGTGTTTGCAAACTTTGCAACGTAGCCATCAAATTCCATCATTCAAACCATTGGCATACAACGTAAAAAGAATTGGTCCCAACACAGATGCCTGTGGAACACCGCTATTCACCAGTAGCCAGTCAGAAATGGTTCCCTTTATTCCCACTCTTTGCCTCCTGCCCATCAGCCACTGCTTTATCCATGCTAGAATCTTTCCTGTAACATAATGGGCTTGTATCTTGTTAAGCAGCCTCATGTGTGGCACCTTGTCAAAGGCCTTCTGCAAATCCAAGTGAACAACATCAACAGATTCTCCTTTGCTTCACCTGCTTGTTACTTCAAAGAATTCCAACAGATCTGTCAGGCCTGATTTTCCCTTGAACAAACCATGCTAACTAAGGCCTATTTTATCCTGTGCCTCCAAGTACCCTGAGACCTCATCCTTAACAATCAACTCCAACACCTGCCCAACCACTAACTGACTAACTGACTAACTGACCTAAAATTTCCTTTCTTCTGCCTCTCTCCCTTCTTGAAGAGTGGAGAGACATGTTATGGTAATTTCACACACTTCATGCCCTGACATCTGGAACTCCCACCATTCTGCTAGTGTCTTCCACAGTGAAGACTGATGCAAAATATTTATTCAGTTCATCCGCCACTTTCCTCTCCCCCATCACCACCTCTCCCCAGCATCATTTTCCAGCAGTCCAATATCCAGTCTCACCTCTCTTTTAAACTTTATGTATCCGAAGAATCTTCTGCTATCCTCTTTAATACCTTTGGCTAGATTACTTTCGTATTCCATCTTTACCTTTTTAGACTTTTTTAGTTGCCTTCTGTTGGTTTTTAAAAGCTTCCCAAACCTCTAACATCCCATCAATTTCTGCTCTATTATATGCCCTTTTTTTGGCTTTTATGTTGGCTTTAACTTCTCTTGTTAGCCACGGTTATGTCATCTTTCCTTTAGAATACTCCATTTTCCTTGGGATGTATACATCCTGTGCCTTGCAAATTGCATCTAGAAATTCCAGCCATTGCCACTCTGCTGTCATCTCTGTCAGTGTTCTTTTCCAATCATTTCTGGCCAACTTCTCTTTCATTTGTTTTGTAATTCCTTTTTTACTCCACTGAAATACGGATACAACTGACTTCAGCTTCTTCTTAAATTTCAGGGTGAATTCAATCACATTATGATCACTTTCCCCTAATGGTTCTTTTACCTTAAGCTCTCTAATCAATTCTGTTTCATTGCACAACACCCAATCCAGAATAGCTGATCCCCTGGTGGGCTCAACCACAAGCTGCTCAAAAAGCCATCTCATAGGCACTCTAAGGGTACCTCCACACTACGCCGGATAATTTTGAAAACAAAGCTTTTTCTCTTCATTTTGCCCTGCCATCCACACTGAGCCGGCGTTTTCAGCCCCCGAAAACGGAGATTTTCGAAAACGCTTTCCAGAGTGAATAAATCTGAAAACGCTTAATATCCGGCGTAGTGTGTTCGGGGTAAACAGAGAAATTTAAAAACATTGTCATGACAACACCACAACAACAATGCTTTTTCTGCTTCTGCTTGGTACTGCGCAAGCTATTACAACGCGCAGTCAGTGTGAACGGTGTGAGAGTTAAATTGTAAAGTGAGCTTTTTTGACTATTTAAAAACGCTGTCATCACGTGCCGGAACAGATGTTCATTGTTTTCTTGAACGCCACCACCTAACAATTTCAGAACAGACGAACGAGACTGAAGCCAGAAGGGTGAGAAATGTACTCACCAAATACTTTGACCCATAACTTACTAAATAAATAAGTATACTCACTTCGCCCTGTTTTCTGTCCTTGCTTGTATGGTGGTTTACCTATTTATGCAAGTACTTCTCTGACAATAGATGTGTAACAGCCTAATGTAACATTGTATGGAAATACAAGATAATGCTGATGCAGACATTTTATACATTTAACAAGGTGCTTTATTAATGCAACAGAGTTAGTCAGTTTTTCAATGTTCGTCGTCAGCTGGGTCATACTGTCCATGAACTCCCTGTCGGTTGCCTCCATATGCTCCAGTATTTGATTTTTTTTAAGTTTTAAGTCCTCCTGCGCGAGAGCCAAGAGCAATTCCTTTGAAGTTTTTCTATTCTGTAACTGGACAAACGTGCACTAAGTATACTGCTTCCTCTTCGCTTGTTTCCTGTGTGTCCTGCGCATGCCCAGTAGGAGGAGATTCGCCCAAATATCCGCCTAATGTGGACGGAGATATTTTGAAAAATGCTTAGTGTGGACGCCCGTCCTTTTTACTCGAAACCGGTGCTTTCAAAATTATCCGGCGTAGTGTGGACGTAGCCTCAAAATTCCCTCTCTGGAATCCAGCACCAACTTGATTTTCCTGCATATTGAAATCCCCCATGACTCTCGTAACATTGCCCTTTTGACATGTATTTTCTATCTCCTGTTGTAATTTGTAGGTCACATTCTTACTACTGTTTGTGGGGGGGGGAGGTGTCTGTATACAACTGATATCAGGGTTTTTTTTTAACCTTGCAGTTCCTTAGCTCTACCCACAATTATTCAACACCTTCTGACTCTATGTCACCTCTTTCTAATGATTCAATTTATTTTTTTACTAACAGAGGAACACTACCCCCTCTACCTTCCTGCCTATCCTTTCAATACAATGTGCATCCTTGGTCATTAAGCTCCCAGTTATAATCTTTCAGCTATGATTCAGTGATGCCTGGTGACAGTTCCAGTTCATTCATGATACCTCTACAATCTCCTACTTTGTCCAGTGATTCAGTACGGTCTGACCTCTAGAAAACAGGCCGTGATTAAGATTGCCCCTTACCACACCCCCACCCCCCCCGGCACCTCTACCTGTCTAGCATTGGTGCTTTGAATAATGTCCCAGTAAAAACTGCTGCAGAAATTTATGAATTAATGGCAGCAAAGTGGGCCATTCAGCATATTTAGTATCAACACCATCCCCATGAGCCTTTCGACTAGCTATTTTTATTTAAATTATAGAAATTGTTGCTGATACATTTTGATGATAGAACACCTTTATTCACCATATACATTTATGTTAATTGGGAATTTGCTGCAGTGTGTTGGTCAGGGTGTGATATACAACAAAAAACAACAGCGTTCAATAATTATAAAAAATTATATAAAACTAAAGTTAGAGGTTAAGTTCCAGATAGAACAAAATTTGCATAAATACATAAATATCAGCATGTATTTACAATGTAGATGTGGTTTAAAGTGTTTACATGACTGTGTAGTGACATGGGTATAGATAAGGAGGGTGGTGGGGTGGCTAAGTAAAATGGTTGATCAGATTAACTGCCTGGGGGAAGAAAGTATTATATATAAAACAAATTCTACATGCTTCATTACTTGGAAGGATTATATAAATTTAATTTGCTTTGTGAACTGCTTGGTTCCTCTCCGAATCAATAGCTCACACGATTGTAGTTTACATTTTGCTAAAAGATTACGATGTAAAGCATTCATCTTCAATTCCAAAAGTATACTTACACATTTATCTTCAGATCCTGTAGCTAAAAATCTCCCACAGGGACTCAGGGCAATGCCACAGTGTTGGCAACGGTTGAGGTGTCCTTCATATCGGCGCACAGCTCTAAAGGAACATCACATTGAGAGTTCAATGAATTATTGTCATATAGACACAGGACCAATCTGTGCTGCTCTTTTAAAGCAAACAGACATACAAACTACATACATCAAAGTTGCTGGTGAACGCAGCAGGCCAAGCAGCATCTATAGGAAGAGGCGCAGTCGACGTTTCAGGCCAAGACCCTTCGTCAGGACATACAAACTACCATCTAGCTAAATACTAGATTTACAATCGCGCAAACTTTAATTCCTCTGGAACTCTTTGCAAATCCTTTGAAACAGAAGTGCCTGCAGTTTCTACAGCAGCTCAACCACAGGCTCATTCGAGGCTACCTGGCATCCGGGGCACCTGTTCAGTGAGACACAGCTTTAAAACAGCTTTACCCAACCCGTCCCTGGATGCCTTCATACAGCAAGCGCAGCAGAATACTGTATTACATTGCAGAGGTTATAGAGGAGATTTAGGAAGATGAGACCAGGACTGGATAATGTCAACTGTGAAGTAAGATTAAATAAGATAGGAGCTGATTTTTTTTAAACAGGGATGGTTGTGAGAAAAATGTGCAATACTGTGCAACAAGCTGGCCAGACCCTACCATTGAAGCAGAAGTATTTGATTAATGTTACATAGCCTTTGGAACCTGATTGTAGAGGCACTTGGTTATAGCCCTGGTCTCACTGAAGGTATCTGCAAATACCTTAATTCTCATGTGACCAGACTCAAGAACAGTTTCTTCCCCATTGTAATCACACTTCTGAACCAATCATTTTTCAGATCCCCTTGACAGCGGCACTGCCACATTCTGGAACCCTTAATTCTATCTTTTCTGTTAAGGACCTTTCAGCATTTCTTATGCATTGCCTCAGTTTTTACGACTGTACTTTGCACCTTTCCATTATTTTTGCACTTGTCGCTGCACATATCACCGTAGTTATTACTACCATATATACCGTTTACACTGTGAGCTTCACACAAAGCAAGGAATTTCATCACACCTTGGTGTAAACTAATCTAAATCTGTCAGTCTGTTACCTTACATTATGTATTAGTTTCAAAAAACATCCATTTTAATGAACATTATAGAAAATTAAAAGTAATTGCCTGATATGAGAGGGCCACAGCACAGGATTGGAAAAAGCTGCAGAAAGTTATAAACTCAGCCTCATTACAGGCACTAGCCTCCCCAGTATCAAGTACAGCTTCGAAAGGTGATTCCTCAAGAAAATACAGTGCCTATCAAAATTGGAAGTTTTCACGTTTTATTGTTTTACATCATTAAATCACACTGGATTTAATTTGGCTTTCTTGACATTGATCAACAGAAAAGACTGTGGCAAAGTGAAAACAATTTTCTACAAATTGGTCTAAATTTATTACAATCATTAAACACAAAATAATTGATTGCATAATTACTCACCACCTTCAAGTCAGTATTTAGTAGATGCACCTTTGGCAGCAATTACAGCCTTGAGTCTGTGTGGATAGGTCTCTATCAGCTTTGCACATCTGAACACTGCAATTTTTCCCCATTCTTCTTTACAAAACTGCTCAAGCTCTGTCAGATTACATGGGGATCGTGAGTGAACAACCCTTTTCAAGTCCAGCCACAAATTCTCATTTGGATTGCGGTCTGGACTCTGATTTGGCCACTCCAGGACATTAACTTTGTTGTTAAGCCATTCCTTGTAGCTTTGGCTTTATGCTAGGGCCATTGTCTTACAAGAAAACAATTCTTCTCCCAAATCAAATTTCTCTTGCAGATTGCATCAAGTTTTCCTCCAGGATTTCCCTGTATTTTGCTGCATCCATTTTACCCTCTACCTTTACAACCTTTCTAGGGCCTGCTGCAGTGAAGCATCCCCACAGCATGATGCAGCCACCACCATGCTTCACAGTAGGGATGGTGTGTTTTTGATGATGTGCAGTGTTTGGCTTATGCCGAACATAGCGATTAGTCTGACAAACAAAAAGCTCAATTTTGGTTTCATCAGACCATAGAACCTTCTTCCAGCTGACTTCAAAGTCTCCCACATGCTTTTCGGCAAACTCTAGCCGAGATTTCATGTGAGATGTTTTTCCCCCAAACAGTAGCTTTCTCTTTGCCACTCTCCCATAAATCTGCGACTGATGAAATACCCAGACAACAGTTGTTGTATGCACAGTCTCTCCATCTCAGCCAGTGAAGCTTGTAACTCCTCCAGAGTTGTCATAGGTCTCCTGGTGGCCTCCCTCACTAGTCCGCTTCTTGCATGATCACTCAGTTTCTGAGGGTGGCCTGTTCTAGGCAAATTTACAGCTGTGCCATATTCTTTCCATTTCTTGATTGTTGACTTAACTGGACTCCAAGGGATATTCAGTGACTTGGATATTTTCTTGTATTCATCTCCTGACTTGTGCTTTTCACTGAGTTGTTTGAAGTGCTCTTTTGTCTTCATGGTGTGGTTTTTGCCAGGTTACTGACTCCCCAGCAGCTGGACCTTCCAGATACAGGCGTATTTTTACTACAATCAATTGAAACACCTCAACTGCACACAGTGTTTCTCATTTAACTAACTATGTGCCCTCTAAAACCAACTGACTGCACCAGCAATGATTCTAATTGTCATATCAAAGGAGCTGAATACTTATGGCAATCAATTTTGTGTTTTAGATTTGTAATTATTTTATATTTGTAATTAACTTAGATCACTTTGTAGAGATCTGTCTTCAATTTGTCACAAAGAGTCATTTTCTGCTGATCAGTATCAAAAAAGCCAAATTAAATCCACTGTGATTAAATGTTGTAAAACAATAAAACTGAAAACATTAAACAGGGCTGAATTCTTTTCTTACCCCTTATGGGTGGTGTTTATGTGTATTTTTCCCTCAATCTCAGGTCCTCTACCAGAGGCCTGGGAGCTTGAGGGTTCAGTGTAATATCCTTGCTGTTGCGAGTAGTGCTCTCTTCTGAACCGAGATCTCAGATGTGGTTCCTCTGGCTTTAACCTTCCATATCCTTTCTATCTGCTCTTTCAAACCCTGATACTTCTCCAGCTTCTCATATTCTCTCCTCCTAACGTTGCTGTCATTCGGGATTGCTATATCTATTACTATTGCTTTCTTCTGTTCCTTGTCCAGTATTACTATGTCTGGTTGGTTGACCAGTACCTGCTTCTCAGTCTGTATTTGAAAGTCCCACAGGATCTTAGCTCTGTCATTCTCCACTACCTTCTTGGGTAGTTCCCATTTGGACTTAGGAGTGTCCAATCCATACTCAGTGCAGATGTTCCTGTACACAATTCCTGCAACTTGGTTGTGCCATTAAGTGTATGCTGTCCCTGCCTGCATCTTGCACCCTGTTGCTATGTGCTGGATGATTTCAGCAGATTCCTTACACAGTCCGCATCTTGGGTCTTGTCTGGTGTGATAGACCCGGCTTCTATTGCTCTTGTGCTCAGTGCCTGTCCTTGTGCAGCCATGAGCAGTGCCTCTGTGCTGTCCCTTGGCCCTGCCGTTTCCAGCCATTGGTAGGACTTTCTTATGTCAGCCACCTCTAATGATACCTGGCGATGGCACATCCTGTGTAGTGGCTTGTCCTGCCATGGCCTTTGGCTCTGCTTCACTCACATCCATTTCCATATCCAAGGCTCTCTGGGATATTCTCCTGGCAGGTTGTCCCTAGGGGCCATCTTCCTGACATGCTCATGGATGTTTCACAAGTATTTGTAGCTGTCTTGTACATCTGGTATGTGGCCTTCTGGTAACTCAACTCCTTCAGTCTTGATGAGTTTGCACTTTTCACTACCATCCAGCTGCACTTTCCAGTCCAAATGACATCCCGATGTCTCTGCTGTACACCCTTGTCGGGTGGATTAGTGAGTCAATGTCTCACTATACCAGGAACTTCAGAGGCCAACACCAGGAACTGCCTGGTCTCGGCGGCGTGAGAGTCCAGGTTCCAGGTCCCAGTGCTGGCAGCCCAATAGAGGTCTTGGGCTGGACTCCTCACACTTACGCTGCATCTGTCCACAAAAACCTCTGGATCAGAGAGAGAAGAGCAAGAAAAGTCATGCCTGCTCAGATGTTCCCCGGATTAACAAGGACTGTGCCAATTGTTGGGGAACTAGGGCCATCTGGCAAGAAATTAGTACCAGTACAAACCATACATGGCTGAGACTGGATAGATATATATCTATAAATAAATAGAATTAATCTCTTTCATGCTATCTATCATTCAATTCACACCATAGGAAGGATGTGAAGGCTTGAGAGGATGCAGGAAGTTTACCATGATGGGGCCTGGATTAGATGTTATGAGCTATAAGGAGAGATTGGATGAACTTGGCTTGTTTTCTCTAGATTGGGGAAAGTCGAGGAAGGGGCCTGGTACAAGTTTATAGGGTTATGAGAGGGAGAAATAGAATAAACATCCAGTATATTTTCCTCAGAGCTGAAACACCTAATACCAGAGGACATTCATTTAAGGTCAAAGGAGATGTGTGGGGCTGGGGCGAGTGTTTTTTTTTAATGAACGCAGACTGCAGTGGGTGCCTGGAACGCGCTCCAAGGGTGATAGTGGAGGCAAATACAATTGAGGCATTTAGACAGGCACACAAATCTGCAGAGAATAGAAGGATATGGGCAATGCGTAGGCAGAAGGGATTAGTTAAGCATTTAATCACTAGTTTAATTAGTTTGGCACAACATCCTGTGCATACTGTTCTCTGTTCGATTCCCATTTCATCTACCATGACCTCAGGATGTCTGATAACCTTTATAAACAATTTAAATTCAAATTTTATGTTAATATACAGATGGTTAAAATCTGACCAGAAATCTTACACTGTATCAAACTGAAGTCTGAATGAGGATGAATACAGTTTTTTGTTACATCTTAAAATGATGAATATGCAGTCACCATTTTACACTCTGTTGCATACTGCATTCCACACTAATGATATAATAATTTGAACTGATAGCATTGCTGTATTAATAAGTTCATGACCATTGATACAAATGGTGTAGGCAGAATATTTGCAGAAGAAAAATTCACATTCCCATATCATGACAGCAACATTACAACTTCTTCCAATCCTTTCACTGACTTTAAAATCGGAAAGACTACAATAGAATCCCAATTTAAGAAATAATTTATGTCCAATAAATAAAATCTGTGATTACTATGAGTCATAAGTGACAGAGATCCCCACCCAGTGCTACCATTGACTGTGGTTCTGGAGACATTTGTCATATCTGTTCATCTGCCAAAATGTATTCTCAATGCAAAGGCAGGGCTGTCTTTAACGTAATAAACAGATGCTATATTTGGATATTCGGTCGTGTAAACTTTGGTCAGGCAATAGGGCAGTTAATTAGCACATCACTAATAAGATGGTTGATTTAACAACATCAGGGGTTTAAAGTGTTTATCCTATAAGGTGGTAGTCAACCAAGGTTTTCCAGAGGAATATTTCCCTACATATCTTCCTAGTACACTCATCCCTCCCTATTGATCTTCCTCCTGGAACTTAACAAGAGAAGTGCTACACCTGTCCTACACCTCCTCCCTCACCCCCATTCAGGGCCCCAACAATCATTTCCAGTGTGGTAACACTTCACCTGCAAGACTGTTGGGGTCATTTACTGTATCCAGTGCTCTCAGTGAGCACATAATAGATGATCTAACCTGGACCCACAACACCTCCTCACTAGTCAAGGAGGAACAGCAGCTTCTACACTGAGGAGATTCAGGAGTACAGGGCTCCTTGTCACCTTTCTAACAACTTTCTACAATAGCACCATGGAGAGTGTCCTGTCTGGCATTATTGTGCGGTTTGGAAGCTGAAAGGCATTGGACCGCACCCCCACAGAGGACTGTAAAACAACTGATAGGATCGCTGCGCTCTCCCTCCCCACTATTTGACATTTCTCAGGAGTGTTGCAGACAAAGGCTCAAAGCATTGTTGAGGATTCCCTTTCAACCATCCCACAATCTCTTTAACCCACTACTATCAAGGAGGTGGCACAGGAGCATCAGGACTAGGACTACCAGACTGGGTAACAGCTTCTTCCTTCAGTCTGTGCCACCACCAAGGTCTCGTCATTTCCTCAACAAGCTCTTTACCATTCACCTGTGCTACACGAATTTTCAATTATATTTTTATTAACTTATCTATAGTATAATATTTTGGAACATGCATTGATGATGCACTATGGTCTGAAGCAACATTGTTTCATTTGGTTGTGCATCTGTACAGTCAGATGACAATAAACTTGAATTTGATTCATTAGCACTGGATAGAGAAGGATCATGTCAACAACCGAACCCACAAGGTACAGACGCTGGTACTAACTATAAGGTGAGACAGCATTCGTTTGCAGGTCTTTCCATGACCATGTTTGTTCTTGGCAAAGGTTGCCATTGCCTTCTTCTGTGCAGTGTCTTTACAAGCTTGGTAACCCCAGCCATTATAAATACTCTTCAGAGATTGTCTGCCTGGTGTCAGGACTTGTGATATGTACCAGCTACTCATACGACCATCCTCCACCTACTTCCATGGCTTCATATAACCTTGATCGAGAGGGCTAAACAGATGTTATACCTTGGCCAGGAAAAAAATTGTAGCATGGGCTTTTGTTTACCGAGGGATGATCCTGATCTGCTGGAGATCAGCTGAATTCAATGTTTCAAGAGAAGATAGGGTGAACACAAAGATGACTGCTTAGGCACTTCTTCGGGTAAATCTCACTTGCAGCCTGTTATCATTCTAAACTAAATCAACAATGCAATGGGATGGCCAGGAATTATTTATATTCTTCTTCCTGACTGCCACCTGGACATTCTTAAAAGGATTGATGGCCTGAGCTTAAGATGATCAGAAGGTACAGGCCAGTCAAATGAGGTCATAATGAGCATAAGATAACCTTTCCATTTGATACACTAAATTTCAATTCAAATTTAAAACTACAAGGATTCTCACTACGTGAGTGCCCACTTCTGAATAATATGGTGAAAATGAAGTGTGACTACTACATGTCCATCTTGAATAAGTTTTGGCTTTGTACATAGAGATGTGAAGCAAGCAGGACAATGAAGTGGCAGGCATGGCTGCAGATGGCCTGAGAACTTGATATCCAATGACAATGCATAAAGAGAGATGTGCATTTCTTTGGCAATCTTTCCTACCATTATCTGGATGTTCAAAAATAATACAATCACAAATAATTGGGCTCAGTTAGATGAAAATATACAGGGACTCTCCATGCTTTCAGCACCCAAGGTCAAATACTCGCCGACTAGGTCCAGTATGGTCAGAAACAGAGACAACTGGTCAAATACTCGACAACTAGGACCAGCATGGTCAGAAACAGAGCAAACCGGTCAATTACTCCCCGACTAGGTCCAGTCTGGTCTGAAACAGAGCCAACTGGTCAATTACTCCCCGACTAGGTCCAGTCTGGTCTGAAACAGAGCCAACTGGTCAATTACTCCCCAACTAGGTCCAGCATGGTCAGAAACAGAGACAACTGGTCAAATGCTCTCTCACGGTGGTGTCTGAAAAGGGGATGCTGTCCAAGTTGCATGCCATCTTGGTCAATGTCTCCCATCTACTACATAATGTACTGGTTGGGCACAGGAGTACATTCAACCAGAGACTCATTCCACTGAGATGCAACACAGAGCATCATAGGAAGTCATTCCTGCCTGTGGCCATCAAACTTTACAACTCCTCCCTTGGAGGGTCAGACACCCTGAGCTAATAGGCTGGTCCTGGACTTATTTCATAATTTACTGGCATAATTTACATATAACTATTTATGGTTCTATTACTATTTATTATTTATGGTGCAA
The DNA here is from genome assembly GCF_963921235.1 of Mobula hypostoma. NCBI lineage: Eukaryota > Metazoa > Chordata > Chondrichthyes > Myliobatiformes > Myliobatidae > Mobula > Mobula hypostoma. Next base: position 102,354,369 of record NC_086104.1, read on the forward strand.
CTGTAACGAAAACCAATTTCCCCCCGGGATCAATAAAGTATGACCATGATTATGACCAAGTCCAGTGTGGTCTGAAACAGAGAAAACTGGTCAATTACTTCCCAACTAAGTCCAGTATGGTCAGATACAGAGAACACCGGTCAAATACTCCCTGACTAGGTCCAGTATGGTCAGAAACAGAGAAAAACAGTCAAATGCTCCCCAACTACGTCCAGTATGGTCAGAAACAGAGAACACTGGTCAATTACTCCCCGATTAGGTCCCGTATGGTCAGAAACAGAGAACACCAGTCAATTACTCCCCGACTAGGTCCAGCATGGTCAGAAACAGAACAAACCAACCTTGATTCTGTTCTAATTTCCTACCCCAGTACGTTATATTTTCTGCAAAGACTACTGTGGCTTCTTCAAAAACAACCATCAATTACTGTCAGATCCATGGATTACACCTCCTAAACAAAACCACTTGCTTCAAGCAAACAGAGGAGAATTTCATCACATCAGTCTAGCCTGCATTTAATTCCAGATTACAGAACTGGAAGGTCAACCTGCCCTAAAGCATCATGCAATGTCTGCTTTTCATTCCATTTTACCCACTCTCCAAGTACATACTGGGAAATTTTCTTCACTAATGCCACCATACAAAACTTTTGAAATTACTCATTTTGGATGGCATATTAAAATTACATATAATGTATTAACAATCAGATTTAACCCATTAAACTGCTCACAATCTGAAGCAAAAATAGCAGACCTTTAAACATAACAGCCATCAAATCGCATTCTGTGAACACCATCGTCCACAGAATGACAAATTCATTTGAACCACAACCGACAGCTTCAAAAGAAATTTGTTCTTTCTTTGAAATTTGCAAGCAATGACACACAGCAAGAACCCACAAGACTGGTAGAAGAAAAACAAGTCATTGTTTCCGAACAATGCTGCATTAACTTGATGATCGCTCGCCAAGCATACCCAGAGGAAAGCTGGCTGACAAGAGTTTAGTTTTTCCAAAACTGTCACAACAATAACCAAAACTTAAGTTGCTTTGTCAGTATTTAACAACTGTCTTGTACTTTTAGCTCTATTTCAACCTCTTTAAAACAAAAACACTGAAGAGTTGAGCAAAGAATTTAATGAAATTAGCTGGTCTCCAGTTGTTACTAAGAAATTACTCCATTCTTTTGTAAAACATTATTCTGAAAGAATTTTGAAGACACAGAAGATTTAAATATTTATCTTTCATTCAGTTGGTGCCAGTTTATAGGTTAGCAATTGGCAAGAATAAAAGAAATATAACATATTCTCTAATTGATAGGATGAGACAAATATCCTGATTAAGAAGTTGCAGAACCTGGGCCTCTGTACCTCCCTCTGCAATTGGATCCTTGACTTCCTAACTGGAAGACCACAATCTGTGCAGATTGGTGATAACATCTCCTCCTCGCTGACGATCAACACTGGTGCACCTCAGGGGTGTGTGCTTAGCCCACTGCTCTACTCTCTAAAAACCCATGACTGTGTGGCTAGGCATAGCTCAAATACCATCTATAAATTTGCTGACAATACAATCATTGTTGGTAGAATCTCAGGTGGTGACAAGTGGGCGTACAGGAGTGAGATATGACTAGTGCAGTGGTGCCACAGCAACAACCCAGCACTCACTGTCAGTAAGACGAAAGAGCTGATTGTGGACTTCAGGAAGGCTAAGACAAAGGAATCAATCCTCATAGAGGGATCAGAAGTGGAGTGAATGAGCAGTTTCAAGTTCCTGGGTATCAAGATCTCTGAGGATCTAACCTGATCCCAACATATCAATGCAGTTATAAAGAAAGCAAGACAGCGGCTATACTTTATTAGGAGTTTGAAGAGATTTGGCATGTCAACAAGTACACTCAAAAATTTCTATAGATGTACCGTGGAGAGCATTCTGACAGGCTGCATCACTGTCTGGTATGGAGGGGTTACTGCACAGGACCGAAAGAAGCTGCAGTGGGTTGTCAACTTAGTCAGCTCTATCTTGGGCACTAGCCTACAAAGCACCCAGGATATCTTCAAGGAGCAGTGTGTCAGAAAGGCAGCGTCCCTTATTAAAGATCTCCAACACCCAGGGCATGCCCTTTTGTCATTGTTACAATCAAGTAGGAGGTACAGAAGCCTGAAGGCAAACACTCAGTGATTCAGGAACAGCTTCTTCCCCTCTGCCATCTGATTCCTAAATGGACATCGAACCCTTAGACACTACCTCACTTTTTTTAATATACTGTATTGTATTTCTGGTTTTTTGCACGATTTTTAATATATTCAAAATAAGTATACTGTAATTGATTTACTTATTTATTATTACTTTTATTTTATTTATTATTTTTTTCTATATTATGTATTGCATTGAACTGTTGCTGCTAAGTTAACAAATTTCACATCACATACAGGTGATAATAAACCTGATTCTGATATTGTTCTCCCAGGAGATCTATACTTGATCTATGGCATATTCCCATTTTTTTCTCTTATGTGCACTTATTTAATTTTTTGACATGTATTTATTATAATTTACAGGGGAATTTAAAACAATGGGCTTAGTGGATTACATGATATGGTAGCTAGCACTGATGTCTTCACTCAGACTTCAACCCTGACCTCAGGTGTTGCTCTCCCCATTGACCAGATAGGTTTCAAGATAGAGATTAGCTTTACTTATTGCATGTACATCAAACATAAATGCATACAGTGAAGTGTTTCACTTGCGTCAACGACTAACACAGTCAAAGGATATGTTGTGGGTAGCCCGCAAGTGTCAGCATGCTTCTGGTGCCAACATAGCGTACTCACAACTTACTAACCCTGACTGCACGCCTTTTTCGAATGTGGGAGGAAACTGGAGTATGTGGAGGAAAACCACATGGTCAAGGGGAGAATGTACAAACTCCTTATAGGAATTGAACCCCAAGATTCTGATCATTAGTGCTGAAGAGCATTATGCTTGCCACTACACAACCATGCTGCCCTACTGCTCAGTTCTTTACATTCCAAATACATACTGAAAGGTTGCCTCAGTATAGATATGAGGCATAAAGAACTAATGGGTCTATGAGAGGGAATAAGTTGCAGGGCTACAGGGAAATACCAGGAGAATGTAGTTAATAGGATGAGATTGATCTGCTGGGAGCCAACATGGGCACAACAGGCCAAAAGGGCTTCTTTTGAGTTCTAATAACCTTGACTTATTTTGTAAGAAGCGGTTGCACATTTAAGAGAGAGATGAGGAGAAAATTGTTCTCAATGCATTGGGAACCTTTGGAATTTTCTACTGCCAAAAATCTGTGATGCTGAGTCACTGCATATTTCCAAGGCTGAGTTTAATTTTTAGTCAAAGACAAAATCAAAGTATGTATATGCAACCATATACTACTTTGAGATTGATTTACTTACAGGCTTTACAGGAAAATAAAGAAATACAATAAAAATTACAAAAAAACTATACATCAACAAAAAACGACAAACAGCCAATGTGCAAAGGAAGTCTGAGGGAATCAAGGATTACAGAGAACAGCAGAAGTAAAGCCAAGATTAGATCCAACATGATCTTATTGAAGAGTATGGCAGGTTCAAGGGACTCCTCTGGTATATTTTAATGCAATTTCAATACCTCTGGTTGTTCTGAGGTCAGGAAAGGCTTAACTGTAATGTGGGATTGGTAATGATTTGGAAAATTCTATTGGCATTTGGATCTCTGGGCAGCTATGGATCAACACTTTCAAAGTACTATATAGCCAAGACTTTTGCACAATACTGGATATGTCACCATATACAACCCTGAGATACATTTTTTTGCGGGGATACTCAGTAAATCCAAGAATCATAAGAGAATCAAACCACCCCCAACAGGATGGACAAGCAACCAATGTGCAAAGATAACAAACTGTGCAAATACAACAAGAAAAAGATAGAAACATAGAAACATAGAAAATAGGTGCAGGAGTAGGCCATTCGGCCCTTCAAGCCTGCACCGCCATTTATTATGATCATGGCTGATCATCCAACTCAGAACCCTGCACCAGCCTTCCCTCCATACCCTCTGATCCCCGTAGCCACAAGGGCCATATCTAACTCCCTCTTAAATATAGCCAATGAACCGGCCTCAACTGTTTCCTGTGGCAGAGAATTCCACAGATTCACCACTCTCTGTGTGAAGAAGTTTTTCCTAATCTCAGTCCTAAAAGGCTTCCCCTTTATCCTCAAACTGTGACCCCTCGTTCTGGACTTCCCCAACATTGGGAACAATCTTCCTCCATCTAGCCTGTCCAATCCCTTTAGGATTTTATACGTTTCAATCAGATCCCCCCTCAATCTTCTAAATTCCAACGAGTACAAGCCTAGTTCATCCAGTCTTTCTTCATATGAAAGTCCTGCCATTCCAGGAATCAATCTGGTGAACCTTCTTTGTACTCCCTCTACGGCAAGGATGTCTTTCCTCAGATTAGGGGACCAAAACTGCACACAATACTCCAGGTGTGGTCTCACCAAGGCCTTGTACAACTGCAGTAGTACCTCCCTGCTCCTGTACTCGAATCCTCTCGCTATAAATGCCAGCATACCATTCGCCTTTTTCACTGCCTGCTGTACCTGCATGCCCACTTTCAATGACTGGTGTATAATGACACCCAGGTCTCGTTGCACCTCCCCTTTTCCTAATCGGCCACCATTCAGATAATAATCTGTTTTCCTATTTTTGCCACCAAAGTGGATAACTTCACATTTATCCACATTAAATTGCATCTGCCATGAATTTGCCCACTCACCCAACCTATCCAAGTCACCCTGCATCCTCTTAGCATCCTCCTCACAGCTAACACTGCCACCCAGCTTCGTGTCATCCGCAAACTTGGAGATGCTGCATTCAATTCCCTCATCCGAGTCATTAATATATATTGTAAACAACTGGGGTCCCAGCACTGAGCCTTGCGGAACTAATAATAAATAAGCAATAAATGTTGAGAACATGAGTGTTATGTACCCCTAGCGGTTATATTTTTTATGGACTATACCTTTAAAAAGAGAGAGAGAGCTGTGCAACACAAGCACCTTGTTATTGAGAGAGAGAGAGAGAGAGAGAGAGAGAGGGGGGCAGAGTCTGTCTTTCAGCTCGTGTTTACACTTTTACAAGGACACTGACTACTGCTGTCAGTTTTTGGGTTGCCATGGGAAGACAGAGAGGTGGAGTTATTTGATGTACAATCGATGTTATGGTTTCTCTGCAGCGTGTTTATTTTTTACAAGGACAGTTACAGACACAGAGAAACACGTGATCAGAGTCAAGATGGATTCCATTAGTGAAAGACACCAGTGAGTGAGGTCCTGGTTTAAACCTTCAGTAGCCCGAAAAGGGGTGAGTTGATATTGATCCTGAGTATTGATAAATGACTCTTGCAAGTTCTCTGCAACTGGAACGAGTTTGCAGAAAGATAGAAGGGAGGAGCTACTTGATGGACAGTTGGCGTTCAGCATGGTGAGATAAATAGAAGGTCAGCTGTTAGACCTACACACACATGATTTTGGACACTGGAAGAGCTTTGTTGTGCCCACAGAAAGGTGAGTTCTTGGAGGATTGATCAGGCGGATCGATCAGTGGCTCTCGCAGTGTGAAAAGGGTGTGACTGGTAGGGAGTTATTCGTGTGTCCAACCCTCGCCTGGGTTGATAACTCCCCCACAGAATAAAGGTCCCCTTTGTTGTGGTTACAGTCGGTGACTCCTAAAGGATTTCAGAGGACAACGGGAAGATCGACGGCATCAGCTCACCTGAAGACTCAAACCTCTCTCTCTCTCTCCATCACTACTCAACTCAATACCATGAACTGAACTGAACTTTACTCATCATCATAAGACTAATCTACTTGAAGAAGCTTGGTTTTCATATATTTCCACACTTACTTATATATAATCATTGCTAACCTGTTTGATTTATCTGCATTTATATTACTGTATTGCGTAGTTACTAATAAATATTATTAGTTAATAGCAATACTGGACTCCAAAGTGTTTTCCATTTCTGCTGGATCTTTAACCCATCACAGGGTACGTGACAGTGAGAATGTTGCAAATGTGGAAGATCCAAATAATGTTTAAACACAGTGCAGATTCAGATAAAAAGGAAATACTGCAATGCGCCGTAAAAGGTTTTGTGGTGACCACAGTTTTTTGTTGCTGAAGTTGATGGCATGGCATTTTAACACAACCCCTTGACTTTGCCTAAAATTTAAGGATTAGGAAAGAGAATAAATGGGCAGTCTAAAATCTCAGACTGTTCCTATTGTGTGGTTATTCAATGACAGCTACAAAAAAAAACACTTATTTTATATTTTTCAATCCTGCATTTGAGTTGGCTTTTAGCTTGGTTCCGCTGGGTCAAATCAGTCTGTAGCAATGCTGCCCTGCCAACTGTAATACTCCTGGCAATTCTTTAAAGACACTTATCAAAGTAAACAAAGCTGGCTGTTGCAGACTCTTCATCCATTTAAATTAGTCTCTCATTACATAGATAATATGACCAGCACTGGGGTGAATGCAACATGTTTATTCCCATTGTAACAAATGTATTTCATTGTTCCGCATCGTTTCATGCCAATTTGCATCATAATCACAAATTAAACTAATGGCATAAAGTTATGCCTGCCGTATAACAGAATAAGGAGGCTTAATTGGCAATTTACTGCCTTAACAAGAAAATTAAACTTGGAGGATTTTGAAAGGAAACAAAGTTTACATTTAGATCATAAATGTTGAATAAACAGTGATTTTGATGAAGGGTCAGCAGCTTATTTCCATCAATAGATGCGGCCTGACTTGCTGAGTTCCTCCAGCACTTTGTGTGCGTTGCCCAATGTTGAATGCTCGGTGGAGTTCTCCATTTCATTTAGAATTGAAATTATGGTCGTACTTCTATCAATAGTAAGTTGATGACACAAGTTTATTAGTATTTCCTACTTTCATATCTGTCTCTTTTTCCATTAATACAATTTTCCTTCCTTTATTGTTCTTCATGCATCTAATTTGACTGAATCAAATTTAATGCTTCAAGGTAATAAAGTGTCAACAGTTTTGATGACAGATCTTTGATCTGAAATTAAAACTCTTCTTTAAACTTTCCTTTCCATACATAAATTGGTTTATTATTGTTGCAGGCACGGGGTCTATTCAGATCATTTCATTAAAACAGTGCATTGAGGTAGTACAATGTAAAATAATAGTAGAGAATAAAATTATTACAGTTATAGTAAGTGCAAGACAGATAAACAATAAGAGGCAAAATAGATTGTGAGGTCAAGAGTCCATCTTATCATATGAAAGAACTATTTAATAGTCGTATAACAGCGGGGTAGAAGCTGTCCTTGAGCTTGGTGGTACATGCTGTCAGGCGCTTGCATCATCTGTCCAGTGGGATTGTGGAGTTTCTGATTACGTTGACTGCAAGGCTGCATTAAGTGTAGACAGAATTGCCAAACCTAACATTTTTCTACAACTTTCAAATTTCCATGAACTGCAGTATTTTGCTTTTTGACTGAATTTCTATCTCACAGATTCCCGCCTTTTGCAAAACTCACCTCATCTTTAATCTGGAGATTCTACAAAGGAGCAATAATTCATACCACCAGCTTACTGCAGTTGTGCCTTTGTGTGTGTGTATATATATGCCTTTATATACATACATACACACACATATACACACAGTGCCTATAAAAAGAATTCACCTACCCTCACAACATTAAATCACAGTGGATTTAATTTGGCTTTTTTAACATTGATCAACAGAAAAAGAATCTTCCATGTCAAAGTGAAACCAGATTTCTACAAAGTGATTTAAATTAATTACAAATATAAAACCCAAAATAACTGATTGCATAGGTATTCTCCCAGTATTCACCGCACCCCGCCCCCAGTTACTATGACATACCAAATCATCACTGGTGCAGCCAATTGGATTTAGAAGTCACATAATTAGTTAAATGGAGATCTGTTTTTGGAGACCTGTGTGCAGTCAAGGTGTTTCAACTGATTGTAGTAAAAATACACCTGTATCTGGAAGGTCCAACTGCTGAAGAGCCAGTATCCTGGCAAAAACTACACCATGAAGTTAAAGGAATACTTAAAGCATCTCTGCGTAAAGGTTATTGAAAAGCACAAGTTAGGAACATTTCCAAGCCACTGAGTAACCCTTGGGAAACAGTTAAGTCATCAAGAAATGGAAAGAATATGGTACAGCTGTAAATTTGCCAAGAGCAAGCTGTCCTCAAAAACTGAGTGACAGTGCAAGAAGGGGACTAGTGAGGGAGGCCACCAAGAGACAACCCTGGAGGAGTTACAGGCTTCAGGGCTGATAAGAGAGAGGTTATGCATACAACTTTTGCCCAGGTGCTTCACCAGTCACAGCTTTAGGAGAGAATTGCAAAGGGAAAGCCACGGTTGAAATCAAAACTTCACATGAAATATCGGCTAGAGTTGCTAGAAGGCATGTGGAAGACTCTGAAGTCAGTGGAAGAAGGTTCTATGGTCTGACGAAACGAAAATTGAGCTTGTTGGCGAACAGACTAAATGCTCTGTTTGGTGTAAGCCAAACACTGCACATCATCAAAAACACACCATCCCTACTGTGAAGCATGGTGGTGACTGCATCATGCTGTGGGGATGCTTCACTTCAGCAGGCCCTGTGAAGGTAGAAGGTAAAATGAATGCAGCAAATCCTGGAGGAAAACCTGATGCAGTCTACAAAAGAACTGCGGCTTGGGAGAGGATTATTTTTCCAGCAAGACAATGAGCACAAACATAAAGCTAAAGCTACACAGGAATGGCTTAAAAACAACAAAGTTAATGTCCTGGAGTAGCTAAGTCAGAGTCCAGACCACAATCCAACTGAGAATTTGTGGCTGGACTTGAAAAGGGCTGTTCACTCATGATCCCCATGTAATCTGACAGAGCTTGAACAGTTTTCTAAAGAAGAATGGGGAAAAATTGCAGAGTCCAGATGTAAAAGCTGATAGAAACCTATCCACACTGACTCAAGGCTGTAATTGCTGCCAAAGGTGCATCTACTAAATACTGACTTGAAGGGGGTGAGTAACTATGCAATCAATTATTTCATGTTTAATAATTGAAATAAATTTAGACCATGTAAGAGTCCTTTCTGTTGATTAGTGTCAAGAAAGCCAAATTAAATCCACTGTAATCTAATGCTGGAAAATAATAAAACACTGTCATCAAAGTAAACAGAAGCACTTAAACAGGTCAACTCTCCAAGCCCACTATGGTTTTGTCTAGCTTTAAACCTGCTCTTTAATCTACTGAATTGGATGAAAATAGAGTATCAATTCAGAGACAACCAAACAAATTATACCTTGGCAGACTTCTATACATGGACGACTTAGCATTATATGCTCCATCAATAAAGCTAAAGGTATTAAGTCAAATTGTGGAAATATTTTCTAAAGATATAAAAATTAATTTCGGTCTAGATAAGTGCAGAACATTAATCATAAAGAAAAGAGCTAAAAAGCTAGTTGAATATAAGTGCGGCAGGATACAATATCGCGGTGGCAAAACTAATCCAAAATCAAAAGCCCTGCATGACGCACCCTCAGCTCCAATGAAATGATTGTTCTAAAGAGTCAAATCCATCATTAGATCCTTTATTAGCAATTAGGAAACATACAATCTTGATGCAACATTAAGTGGTTAGCAAAGATATCCCAAGCTACAAACTGCCACAAATAAGCAAAATTATGTAACTTATTCCTTTCAATTTCACCACACCCCCACGAATGTGACTAGTTACCATAATAAAGAAACAACACAGAATACAAAGCAAGTAAAAAGCAGATACATGGCTCCTACAAATATGAAACATACGAGTATTTGGGATATCAACAAGCAAAGAAATATATTATAGTGTGATATGATAAAGGGAAACTTTCAACAGAATTTATGTCAATGCTTATGACAATCTGTCAAACAGAGCTCAATAGTGAAAATATAACAAAGGGTTTCCCTATGCCCATATTAACGCACACTATTTTTGTCTAAAACTGATCTGGAAAATTTACAAAGAAAAATAATGATATATTTAAGCAATTCTGATAAGTAGTACATAGGCGGGAGGAGAAGATGGCGGCACACCTGCGCGTGCGCAGCCCTCCAGTGAAAAATGATATCGTATCTGTTAAATAGAGGCCGTGGACAATTCTGATTTGATGGAGAATGGACATGAAAGCACAGAGGAATATCTGGAGAAATTTCTGAAACACCCATTTGCTGCTGTTGTTACTGTGTGGTTGGGAATCTTTCGGAGGGTAGGCCTCAAAATCCCCAGCCTTGCCTGCTTTTGACGACCGAGAAGGAGGTCGAGTCATTCGGACAGAGATGGCGCACAGTACTCGGTGTCGGAGAGCTGATCAGAGCTTGAAGTTTTCGGATGACTCAGAGTCGGATTGTGGTCGGCATGACAGGGAGAGTTCTTCCTTCTCCCGTCTGCGTGAGATGTGGGACATTTGAGAAACTTTGAACTTTACTGTGCTCACGGACTTCTTCATCAAGTTATGGTATTGTTACACTGTTTGTAACTATATGTTATAATTATGTGGTTCTGTCAGTATCTTTTAGTCTTGGTTTGTCCTGTGTTTTGTGATATCACACCGGAGGAAATAATGTATCATTTCTTAATGCATGCATTACTAAATGACAATAAAGGAGGACTACGTGTCTTCATAATCATACCACTAAACTTAAATGAAAACGCAACCAAGAAAAATGAAGAAATTATTACTATGGAAGAAAAAGTTAAACAATGAAAGAGCATGAACCTCCATGGAAGATATCTCCATGATCTGAGCAGACTAGATGTTGATAAGGAAATGTCAAATGTTTAGCTCCAAGTTGGAGACCTCTTCCAAGTAACATAGGGGTTCCTTATGGCAATACAGGCTCAGGTAGTTAACACATTAAAAAAGTTATCAGAAATGCATAATTAAAGACCAACAAATTCAAAACAATAAATGCAGAAAATACCAAGAGAAACCAGAAACCTTCTCCTTGGTAAATACTAAAGTAAAGTGCTCGTTAAGTACCTCAGCCACATCCCTCGCATTGAAGCAAATGTTATTCCCTTTATCCTTGAGTGGAACCACCCTCTCCCTAGTTATCCTCTTGCTCTTGATGTATATAGAGAATGCCTTGGGATTCTCTTTTATCCTACTTGCCAAGGACTTTACATGGCTTTTCATGGCTTTCCTAACTCTCTTCTTGAGTTCTTTTCTGGTTTCTTTATAATCCTCAAGGGCTCTTTTTAACTCTAGCTTCTTAAGCTTTGCATACTTTTCCTTTTACGTCTTGACTAAATTCTTCATCTCTCCTGTCATCCGAGGTTCTCTTACCTTGCCATCCTCGACCTTCCATCTGATTGGAACATTCCTTTCCTGTACTCATTGCAGTTGGTCTTTAAACATCCATGGCATGTCAGATGTGGATTGCCCAAAAACAGCCATTCCCAATTAATTCTCCATTGTTCCTGCCAAAAGCTTTCATAATTTTCCCTGCTCCAACTTAATACTCTCTCACAATGCTGATGCTTATCCTTATCTATACCAATCTTAAACAATGTGTCTGCTATGCAAAAGTGACAACTTTTCTTCAATCCCAGTTATCAAACCCTGGTTTTGGTACTCATGCTCCACTACATTTGGACAAACAAGTGGCCAAGGTTGAAGCACAAGAATCCTTCAAACTGAAAGTACTGTTATCTTGCACTGAGTTCTAGGCCATACTGTCTGCTGAAAGTTCAACCAAATAAGCAGGCATTACTTTTGTGGTTTCTAACATCTGAACCTTTCCATCAGGTTCCATCTGTTTCACCAATGAAGTTTATTATCCTGTGGTTTTAAATGCTACTGCCAATTGAAACTGGTGATTCCACACTGACAAAGTCATAAAGCACTACAGCGCAGAAACAGGTCCTTCAGCCCATCTAGTCCATGCCAACCTAGTCCCATCAACCTGCATATGGACCATAATCCATGTACTTATCCAAACTTGGCTTAAATATTGAAATCAAACCTACATCTACCACTTCTTCTGGCAACTCATTCCACCCTCTGAGTGAAGAGGTCCCCCCTGAGGTTCCACTAAAATATTTCACTTTTCACCGTTAACCCGTGGCCTCCAGTTCTAGCTTCACTCAACCTCAGCGGAAAAAGTCTGCTTGCATTAACCTATCTATACCCCTGGAAAGGATCAAAGATCAACTTTATTCAGCAGATACATTTACAGGCATTAGGAATTTATTATGGTTGTGTTGGTGTGATATGCAACAACACTATTCTTAAAAAATACTCTCAATTACAGGGCTTTGAAATAAAGCTGTTCAAGTCTAGTTAAAAGATATGATCCAATATTTGAGAGAAACTACTTGATAATGACATCAGGATTCCCTTGATATTCTATATACAATTCATTTTTCTGAAAGGACAAACTGTTCAGTGTCTATGCAGACACACCTGGAAGCACAGAAAGAACAGAGTTTAAGATCAATTAATTTAGCTTACAGGATCTCTCAGGAATCTAGAGGGTTTCACATCTGTTTATTCCGATGCACTCCTAAGTAAGCTAGGTCTTTCTGCTATTGCATCCTTCCCAGCTCGGTGTTCAGCCAAGAATGTGTGTTAACTGCACGAATGTTGAACCCTTGGACAATGGCCAATGGCGGATAAGCAGACAGAGACCAAGACCCAACTTGATTTTTAACATGCTACAGAACTGATCGGCTCATTTGTATGCTTACAGACGGCTCTATGCCTCAAGTGATACTGGGAAGGAGCCAACTATACTGCTCAGACTTTGAAATTACTGACATGCCAATTAAACAAATTAGATTCCACAGGACCTTTGCCACTTTCCATGGGAGTCCATTTCCCCTAGCCATACAATAACAATATTAATTGTAATAAATAAAAACAAATAATATATAATAAATAATGACAAAAGCAAATAAATAATTAACAATTGAACAGGGAACTAATTCATAAAATCTGGCCCAAGACCATTATCCAACAGAATTTGAAAACAAGTTGTATAAGGAGCAATCAAACAAAAACAAAATTTGACCAAAAGACAGTAGCAATCTACCAACTGTAATTGGGACCATCAACTCTGGACAGGTAGGGGGAAGAAGCCAGTACAAGAAGGTGGAAGGAAGAGAAGGAGTACAAGCTGGAGGGTGATAGGTGAAGATAGATGAGGGGAGTGAAGTGAGAAACTGTAATCGTGGGAGGTGATAGGGAGAACCTGATAGGAGAGGGCAGTGGACCATGGGGGAAATGGAAGGATAAAGGGCACAAGGGTCAGGTAAGGAGAAGGGAAAGAGTAAGAGGCCAGTCAGAATGGGGAATGGGAAAGGAGAGAGAAATTACCAAGCATTATAGAAATTGATGTTCATGCTATCAGGTTGGAAACTACTCAGATCAAATATGAGCTGTTGCTCCTCCAAACTGAAAGTAACTTCATTGTGGCAGAAGAAGAGGTCATATGGACTGACCTGTCAAAATAGGAATGGGGATTGGAACCAAAATGGTTGACCACTGGGAAATCCTGCTTATTGCAGATGGAGCAAAGGAGTTCAACAAAGCTTATATATATTTCCTATAAAAAGTATTCACCCTCCCCACTCCCTTGGAAGTATTCATTATTTATTGTTTTGCAACAGTGAATCACAGTGAATTTAATCCGGCTTTTTTGACACTGATCAACAGCAAAAAGACTTTCAATTCAAAGTGAAAACAGATCTCTACAAAGTAATCTAAATCTAAATTACAAATATAAAACAAAAATAATTGATTCACCCCTTTCAAATCAGTATTTAGTTATTGTACCTTTGACAACAATTATAACTTTGAGTAGATAGGTCACTATCAGCATTGCACATCTGGACACTGGAATTTTTCCCCATTCTTTTTTTATAAAACTACTCAAGCTCTGTCAGGTTACATGGGGATCATGAGTGAACAACCCTTTTCAAGTCCAGCCATAAATTCCCAATTGGATTGAAGTCTGGACTCTGAATTGGCTGCTCCAGGACATTAACTTTATTGTTTTTAAGCCATTCCTGTGTAGCTTTGGCTTTATGCTTGGAGTCTTTGTCTTGCTGGAAAACAAATCTTCTCCCAAGTTGCAGTGCTCTTTCAGACTGCATCTGTTTTTCCTCCAGGATTTCCCTGTATTTTGCTGCATTCATTTTACCCTCTACCTTCACAAGCCTTCCAGGGCCTGCTGCAGTTAGGCATCCTCATAGCACAATGCAGCCGCCACCATGCTTCACCATGGTGCGTTTTTGATGATGTGCAGTGTCTGGCTTGCACCAAACATAGCATTTAGTCTGATGTCCAAAAAGCTCAATTTTGGTTTCATCAGACCATAGAACCTTCTTTCAGCTGACTTTGGAATCTCCCACATGCCTTCTGGCAAACTCTAGCTGAGATTTCACATATTTTTCAATAGTGGCTTTGTCTTTGCTACTCTTCCATAAAGGTGTGACTGGTGAAGAACCCAAGTAACAGTTGTATGCACAGTCTCTCCCATCTCAGCCATGGAAGCTTGGTCAGTGGTGCTACAAAGTTTATGAACCTGTAGAATTTTCTCTATTTCTGCATAAACGACCAAAAATGTGATCAGATCTTCATGCCAGTCATAAAACTAGATAAAGAGAACCCAATTAAATAAATAACATAAACAACATTTACGGGATTACTGCCTGTGCCACGTGACAGTGAGTATAGGAATAGTGAAGTGGAGGATAAATGCATAGCTGAGGGATTGGAGCAGGGGGCAGGGATTCAGATTTCTGGATTATTCAGACCTCTTTTGGGGCAGGAGTGACCTGTACAAGAAGGACGGGTTGCACTTGAATCCCAGGGGGACTAATACCCTGGCGGGAAGGTTTGCTAAGGCTATTGGGGAGAGTTTAAACTAGAACTGCTGGGGGGTGGGAACCAAACTGAAGAGACGGAGGAAGAGGCGGTTGGCTCACAAATAGAGAAAGTGATAGAGAAGGGACTCGCTTAGACCAATAGTTTGAAATGTGTCTATTTTAATGCAAGGAGAATTATGAACAAAGTGGATCAGCTTACAGCGGGGATCAGTACTTGGAGCTATGATGTGGTGACCATTACAGAGTCTTGGGTGGCTCAGGAGCAGGAATGGTTACTTTAAGTGCCAGGCTTTAGATGTTTCAGAAGGGACAGAGAGGGAGGCAAAGTAGGTGGGGGCATGGCACTGTTGGTCAGAGATAGTGTCATAGCAGCAGAAAAGGAGGAAGTCATGGAGGGATTGTTTACAGAATCTCTGTGGGTGGAAGTTAGGAACAGGAAGGAGTCAATAACTCTACTGGGTGTTTTTTATAGACCACCCAATAGTAACAGGGACATCAAGGAGCAGATAGGGAGACAGATTCTGGAAGGATATAATAATAACAGGGTTGTCATGGTTAGAGATTTTAATTTTCCAAATATCGATTGGCATGTCCCTTCAGCGAGGGGTTTAGATAGGGTGGAGTTTGTTAGGTGTGTTCAGGAAGGTTTCTTGACACAATATGTAGATAAGCCTACAAGAGGAGAGGCTGTACTTGATCTGGTATTGGGAAATGAACCTGGTCAAGTGTCAGGTCTCTCAGTGGGAGAGCATTTTGGAGATAGTGATCACAATTCTATCTCCTCTCCATTGGAGAGGGATAGGAACAGACAAGTTAGGAAAGTGTTTAATTGGAGTAAGGGGAAATATGAGGCTATCAGGCAGGAACTTGGAAGCATAAATAGGGAACAGATTGGGAATCTATGGAAGAAATGTGGCAAATGTTCAGGGGATATTTGCGTGGAGTTCTGCATAGGTATGTTCCAATGAAACAGGGAACCGATGGTAGGGTACAGGAACCATGGTGTACAAAGGCTGCTGTAAATCTAGTCAAGAAGAAAAGAAGAGCTTATGAAAGATCCAAAAAACTAGGTAATAATAGAGATCTAGAAGATTATAAGGCTAGCATGAAGGAGCTTAAGAAAGAAATTTGGAGAGCCAGAAGGACCATAAAATGGCCTTGGTGGACAGGATTAAGGAAAACTCCCAAGGCATTCGAAAAGTATGTGAAAAGCAAGAGAATAAGATGTGAGAGAATAGGACCAATCAAGTGTAACAGTGAAAAAGTGTGTATGGAACCGGAGAAGATAGCAGAGGTACTTAATGAATACTTTGCTTCAGTAATCACTACAGAAAAGGATCTTGGCAATTATAGAGATGACTTACAGCAGACTGAAAAGCTTGAGCATGTAGATATTAAGAAGATGTGCTGGAGCTTTTGGAAAGCATCAAGTTGGATAAGTCACCAGGACAGGATGAGATGTACCCCAGGCTACTGTGGGAGGCAAGGGAGGAGATTGCTGTTCCTCTGGCAATGATCTTTGCATCATCAATGGGGATGGAAGAGGTTCCGGAGGACTGAAGGGTTGCAGCTGTTGTTTCATTATTCAAGAAAGGGAGTAGAGATAGCCCAGGAAACTTTAGACCAATGAGTCTTACTTCAGTGGTTGGTAAGTTGATGGAGAAGATCCTGAGAGGCAGGATTTATGAACATTTGGAGAGGCATAATATGATTAGGAATAGTCAGCATGGCTTTGTCAAAGGCAGGTCGTGCCTTACGAGCCTGATTAAATTTTTTGAGGATGTGACTAAACATATTGATAAAGGTAGAGCAGTAGATGTAGTGTATATGGATTTCTGAAAGGCATTTGACAAGGTACTCCATGCAAGGTTTATTGAGAAAGTAAGGAGGCATGGGATCCAAGGGGACATTGCTTTATGGATCCAGAACTGGTTTGCCCACAGAAGACAAAGACTGGTTGTAGACGGCTCATATTCTGCATGGAGGTCGGTGACCAGTGGTGTGCCTCAGGGATCTGTTCTGGGACCCCGACTCTTCATGATTTTTATAAATGACCTGGATGAGGAAGTGGAGGATGGGTTAGTAAATCTGCTGATGACACAAAGGTTGGGGGTGTTGCGGATAGTGTGGAGGGCTGTCCGAGGTTACAGCGGGACATTGATAGGATGCAAAACTGGGCTGAGAAGTAACAGATGGAGTTCAATCCAGATAAGTATGAGGTGGTTTATTTTGATAGGACAAATATGATGGCAGAATATATTATTAATAGTAAGACTCTTGGCAGCATGGAGGATCACAGGGATCTTGGGAGTCCAAGTCCATAGGACACTCAAAGCTGCTGCACAGGTTGACTCTGTGGTTAAGAAAGCATACGGTGCATTGGTCTTCATCAATTGTGGGATTGAATCTAGGAGCCGAGAGGTAATGTTGCAGCTATATAGGACCCTGGTCAGACCCCACTTGGAGTACTGTGCTCAGTTCTGGTCGCCTCACTACAGGAAGGATGTGGAAGCCATAGAAAGGGTGCGGAGGAGATTTACAAGGATGTTGCCTGGATTGGGGAGCATGCCTTATGAGAATAGGTTGAGTGAACTCGGCCTTTTCTCCTTGGAGTGACGGAGGATGAGAAGTGACCTGATAGAGGTGTATAAGATGAGAGGCATTGATCATGTGGATAGTCAGAGGCTTTATCCCAGGGCTGAAATGGCTAGCACAAGAGGGCACAGTTTTAAGGTGCTTGGAAGTAGGTACAGAGGAGATGTAAGGGGTAAGTTTTTTTACGCAGAGGGTAGTGAGTGCGTGGAATGGGCTGCCAGCAACAGTGGTGGAGGCAGGTCTTCTAAGAGGTTTATGGACAGGTACACAAAGCTCAGGAAAATAGAGGGCTATGGGTACCCCCAGGTAATTTCTTAGATAAGGACATGTTCAGCACAGCTTTGTGTGCAGAAGGGCCTGTACTGTGCTGTAGGTTTTCTGTGTCTCTATGTTTCTATTATACTTATCGAGGAAAATAATCCAATGTTACATGTATTTGTTGGAAAAAATATATGAACCTTTTCTTTCAGCAACTGGTGTGACCCCCTTGCACAGCAAGAACTTCAGCTAATTGTTTCCGGTAACTGTTGATTCAGTCCTGCCCATTGGGCTGGAGGAATTTTAGGCCATTCCTCCTTACAAAACTGCTTCAAGACTGGGATGTTGGTGGGCTTCCTTGCATGAACTGCTTGCTTCAGGTCCTTCCACAACATTTCTATAGGATGAAGGTCAGGACATTGACTCGGCCATTCCAAAACACAAATTTTCTTTTTAAACCATTCTGTTGTTGATTTCCTCTTGCCTTTCAGATTATTGTCTTGTTGCATTATCCAACTTCTATTAAGCTTCAGGTGACTGACTGCTACCCTGTCATTCTCCTGTAAAATGTCTTGATACAATTTCGAATTCATTGTCCCATCAGCGATTGTAAGCTGTCCAGGCCCTGATGCAGCAAAGCAGTCCTGAAACCATGATGCTCCTTCGTCCATGCTTCAAAGTTAGGATGAGGTGTTGGTGTGCAGTGCCCTTTTCCCTTCAAACGTAGCAATGTGCATTTCTGCTAAAAAGTTCAACTTTTGTCTCACCTGTCCACAGAACGCTGTCCTACAAGTGTTGTGGGACATCTTGGTGGTCTTATGCAAACTTGAGACATGCAGCAATGTTTTTTTTTGGAGTGCAGTGGCTTCCTCCGTGGTGTCCTTGCGTGAACACCATTCTTGTTCAATGTTTTTCTTACAGTGGACACATGAACAAAAAAGTTAACAAGTTCTAGAGATTTCTGCTGGTCATTTGCTGCTACCCTTGGTTTTTTTTTTACTTCTTTCAGCATTGCACATTGTGCTCTTGGTATGACCTTTGCAAGATGCTGACTCCTAGGGAGAGTAACAACAGTACTGAGTTTCGTCCATTTGTAGACAATTTCTCTCCCTGTTGGACTGATGAAGCCTTTTCCAGCTTCAAGTGTTTCTACAATTCTCTTCTAAAGTCCTCTGAAAGTTCTTTTGATCAAGGCATGACGCGCATGAATGGCTCTTTCTTGAGAAGAACCTGCTCTGTCAGTAACCTGACTTAGTGTCTTTTTTATGAGTCTGCAACTAATATCTCCAATCTCATCTGATTGATTGGAACACCTGACTCCAAATAGCTTTTTTAAAAGGCATCATCTCAGAAGTTTATACGTCTTCCAGCAAATATACGTAATATCGGATTGTTTTTCTCAATAAATAAATGAACAAGTATAACGTTTTTTGTGTTATCTATTTAATTGGGTTCTCGTTATCTAGTTTTAGAACTTACAAGAATATCTGATCACATTTTAAGTCGTATTTATGCAGAAATAGAGAAATTCTACAGGGTTCTCAAAACTTTCTAGCACCACTGTAACTCCTCCATCGGTCTCTTGGTGGCCTTCCTCACTAGTCCCCTTCTTGCATGGTCACTCAGTTTTTGAAGGCAGCCTGGTCTAGGCAGATCTACATCTCATCCATATTGTTTCCTTTCTTGAAGGTTGACTTAAATGTACTCCAAGGGATATTTAGTGACTTAGAAATTTTCTTGTATCCATGTCCTGACTTATGCTTCTCCATAACCCTTTTGCGGAGTTGCTTGGAACATTTTTTTTTATCTTCATGGTGTAGTTTTTGCCAGGATACAGACTCACCAGCAATTAGACCTTCTAGATACAGGTGAATTTTTACTACAATCAATTGAGACGCAGATCTCCATTGAACTGATTATGTGACTTCTAAAACCAATTGGCTGCACCAGTGATGATTTGCTGTGTCACATTAAAGGGGCTGGGGGATACTTCTGCAACTATTTTGTGTTTTATATTTGTAATTAATTTAGGTCACATGTAGAGATCTGTTTTCACTGTTGATCTATGTCAAAAAAGCCAAATTAAATCCACTGTGATTCAATGTTGTAAAATAATAAAACATGAAAACTTCTGGGGAGGGGGTGAATACTTTTTATAGACACCATACATACACCTAGAACAGTGTTCCTGTACACCCTTTAATATTATTTATATTGCCTCTCCTTTATTCTTCCTACAAAAAATGAACCACTCTGTTAAAGTTCATCCATCATTGTCCATCACTGCTTAGGACCTGCCATGATCCTATTAATTTGCACATATCTCAAACTGCTGGCCCCTAAGGATCTAAAAATGTGATGCAATGGTGTGAGCACTAACTCTTCCAAATTTTCATGTGAGTAGTTAAACAGTAGAGCAGTTTGGCATTCTTGGGTTGAATTGCCAAAATCAGGAAATCATAAAGGTTGCAACTGAACGTTATTTACACTGTATCAGCCAGTGCTAACGTATGCACATCATGAGTATAAATATAATCACAGTTATAGATCTTTAAATATTTGGTTAGATCATGCTTGGGAGTATTGTGTTGAATTCGGGTTGCTTCATTATAGGAAGGATTAAAACATAGACCAATAGACAAAGGAGCAGAATTACGTCATTCTGCCCATCAAGTCTGCTCTGTCATTCCATCATGGCTCATTTATTATCCTTCTCTTGCCTTTTCCCCGTAACCTTTGACACCCTTACTAAACAAGAACCTCCACTTTAAAGAAAACCCAATGACTTGGCCTCCTCAGCCACTCGTGACAATAAATCCCATAGATACACCACCCGCTGGCGAAAGAAATTCCTCCTCATCTCTGTCCTAAAAGGATGTGGAAGTCTTAAAAGAGGGTGCAGATGAGATTTATCAGGATACTGCCTGGATTGGAGACCATGCCTTATGAAGAAAGGTTGAACGAGGTAGAGCTTTTCCCTTTGGAGCAAAGGAGGATGGGAGGCAACTTGACAGAGGTGTACAAAATGATAAGAGGCACAGGTGGAGTGGACAGCCAGCACTTTTTTTTTCCCAGAGCAGCAATGGCTAATACCAGAGGGCATCCTTTCAAGGTGAATGGAAGAAAATTTAGGGGAGATGTCAAAGGTAGGTTTTACATGGAAAGAGGTAAGTGCCAGAAATGCATTGCTAGGGATGGGCTGATACATTAGGGACATTTAAGAGACTCTTAGATGGACAAATTTGCAGACAATACAAAGATAGGTGCAGGAACAGGTAGTATTGAGGAGGCAGGAAGTCTGCAGAAGTACTTAACTGATTAGGAAAATGGGCAAAGATGCATTTTAGTAGACGGAATTAAAATACAGACTATTTTTTAAATGGGAAACAAATTCAAGGTGCAAAGGGATTTGGGAGTACTCGTGCAGGATTTCCCTAAAGGTTAACTTGCAGGTTGAGTCAGTGGTAAGGAAGGCAAATGCAAAGTTACCGCTCATTTCAAGAGGACTAGAATATAAAAACAAGGATGTAATGCTGAGGCTTTCTAAGACATTTTTCAAATGGATGGGTTATGAGCTATGCAGGAGGGAAGAGCTAAATTGAACATGGAATAGATTAAAAGGACAGCACAACATCATGGACCAAAGGGCCCTTTGTTTGCTGTACTGTTCTACATTGTGTTCAATACTCCTACCATTGTGCCTCACTATTAGTGTCGGCATCTGAAAGGCTCATTATATTCCTCTGGCTGATTGCTTCAAAGGAAACCATGGCATTCTGTATGGCCTGGTTCCACAAGCATATTAATTATGCTCCTAACACAATATTTTGTTTGTTGGAGCCAAATTCTTCTAAGCATAATTATCAAGGTTAACTACGTAACTGCTACATACTAAATTAAACTGCTGACCTTTGCAGAACCTAGTCTTTCAGATATTTGGTGACAAGCCTGGAACGTTCAGTCTTAAAATCTGTCTTCCTAAAATGGTCAGCTTGGTAAATTACATAAACTACCTGACTAGTATATCAAATATCATTTAGAGTTTTTAAGGGGTGGCAGAGGTGTGTAGTAAATTAATCTGACGATTGGGATTGAAATGTCTGCTTAAATAAAAACCCTGCAAAGAATAACGCCAGATTATTTTCTGTTTCTTTTCAGGTAAAATGAGTCATACGCACTGCCTTTGCAAGTGCAAGGAAAGTTCTGACATTGCAGACAACATTCCAACTACAAGATGAGACTTTGGCATTTGGGTGGGCGGTGGGAAAGGGAGTGTGTAGAACAGTCTGCTGCTGGAAGTTTCATAAGCTGTCAGTAACCCAAGACGGTAGTCAGGCTGAATCATGTAAGGTTCAGAGGAAACTTGATAGAGAAGTTGCTGACATGTTTTCTCTCATAGCGAAACATCCCCCAAGCCATCACCCCACCACCACTATATATGCATCAGCCACTCAATTCCACAGCACATCAGAACCCTTTGTCACCCTACGCACTGCCACCTTATACTTACACTCCACGCCTCAGACCTACACTAACAATGTCACTGTCCAACTGTGTTTTCTAATGTCCAGTTGCTATCTAAGGAGTTCCTAGAGTCACTTTATGTACATATGATCAGTCAATGCATATAAACTGATCTTATGTATATACAGCCACACTCAGTTTTATTGAAGTGCTTTTATATTTATAGTTACTGTGTTTTTCAATGTGTTCTTTATGCTTATTGTGTTATTTTATGCTGCACCAGCTCCACTTTGCACTGGTGTACTGATGAATGACAATAAAGAGTCTTGAATCTTGAAGAACCAGGGTGCGTAGCATTAGAAAGTGGAGATCAGGAGCAATTTCTTTTCTCACAGATCATTAGAATTATTTTACTCAGATAGTTATAGAGGCTGAGAAAAAATGTATTTAAGACTCAGATAGATTTTTATCAACCTTGGATTGTCTTAGGATGTCAAGAAACTGAGCATCTCCATGAGAGAAATTAATTGCCGTTAACAATAATTGAATATACTTGAGGAGTGACTTGATAGAGGTGTTTGATAAGGGCATGGAACACCCTGTCAGGGGTGGTGCTCAAGACAGATACATGTGGGATAGTTAAGAGACTCTAAGATAGGCACAGGGATGAAAGAAAAATGGAGGGCTGTGTACGAGGGAAGGCTAGATGGATCTAAGAGTAGGTTAAAAGATCGGCATAACATTGCACACTGAAGGGTAACTTCCAACATTTCTTTGTTTCCAAGTCTTATTGAGTAATGTATTTCCTCAATGTTATTGGATTGATATTGAATATTCTGGCAACACTTTAACCCTCAGGAACAAGAGATTTACTGGAACGCTTTAAAGTGTGAATGGCTTGTATGTTTTAATTGCGTAAAATATGGCCACATGTGAGTTCACGTGTGTGTGTGTGTGTGTGTGTGTGTGTATGAGAGAGAGAGAGAGAGATAGAAAAAGAGATAGACAGATAGATAGATAGACAGATGGACAGATATGTTTTAAGAGACTGTGCCCTTAAGAGATTGCATCAATGTATTAAAATGTTGGGGACCCCCACCAAGCAGTTCTTTTTCTCTCCTTGATTCTTTGAAAAATGTGTAAAAGTTTTTTTGTGTTGGGATATAACTGTTTGTTCTAAGTTTTGCAGTTATTTGCTGAAGGTAATCAAGGTAAAACAATGCAAGCATGGATTTTTGTGTTTCGTCTTGTTTATATTTTCGTTATTTTCCATGGAATTGATTTAAGAGAAACTCAGATTCCACGCTGGACAGGGGTAATCTGGGTTAGAAATGAAATTTGTGCATCTCCTTTCCGAATATGAGGTGCTCACATTTCAAAGGAAAATGAGCATTCAGGGAAATTGTTCATTGGGAGACAGTTATATTTGGAAGTGTGGAGGGCTGTCAGAGGTCACAGCGGGACACTGATAGGATGCAAAACTGGGCTGAGAAATGGCAGATGGAGTTCAACCCAGATAAGTGTGAGGTGATTCATTTTGGTAGGCCAAATATGATAGTGGAATATAGTATTAATGTTAAGACTCTGTGGCAGTGTGGAGGATCAGAGGGATCTTGGGGTCAGAGTCCACAGGACGCCCAAAGCAGCTGCGCAGGTTGACTCTGTGGTTAAGGCGGCATATGGTGCATTGGCCTTCATTAACCATGGGATTGAGTTTAAGAGCCAAGAGGTAATGTTACAGCTATATAGGACCATGGTCAGACCCTACTTGGAGTACTGTGCTCAGTTCTGGTCACCTCACTACAGAAAAGATATGGAAACTATAGAAAGGTTGCAGAGGAGATTTACAAGGATGTTGCCTGGATTGGGGAGCATGTCTTACGAGAATAGGTTGAGTAAACTTGGCCTTTTCTCCTTGGAGCGACGGAGGATGAGAAGTGACCTGACAGAGGTGTATAAGATAATGAGAGGCATTGATCACGTGGATAGTCAGATGCTTCTTCCCAGGGCTGAAATGGCTATCACAAGAGGGTACAGTTTTAAGTTGCATGTAAGTAGAGGAGATTTCAGGGGTAAGTTTTTTTATGTAGAGAGTGGTGAGGGCGTGGAATGGGCTGCTGGCAATGATGGTGGAGGTGGATACGATAGGGTCTTTTAAGAGACTCCCGGACAGTTACTTGGAGCTTAGTAAAATAGAGGGCTATGGATAATCCTAGGTAATTTGTAAAATAAGTACATGTTCAGCACAGCATTGTGGGCCGAAGGCCCTGTATTGTCTCTAGTTTTTTCTACATTTGTATGAAATCAGGAGGCAGAAGGAACAGCAGATTAAACATAGAACATAGAATAGTACAGCACAGTACAGGCCCTTTGGCCCACAATGTTGTGCCAACCCCCAAACCCTGCCTCCCATATAACTCCCCACCTTAAACTACTCCATATAATCTGTCTGGTAGTCTCTTAAATTTCACTAGTGTATCTGCCTCCACCACTGACTCAGGCAGTGCATTCCACGCACAAACCACTCTCTGAGTAAAAAACCTTCCTCTAATATTCCCCTTGAACCTTCCACCCCTTACCTTAAAGCCATGTAGTCTTGTATTGAGCAGTGGTGCCCCAGGGAAGAGGCACTGGCTGTCCACTCTATCTATTCCTCTTAATATCTTGTATACGTCTATCATGTCTCCCCTCATCCTCCTTCTCTCCAAAGAGTAAAGCCCTAGCTCCCTTAATCTCTGATCATAATCCATACTCCCTAAACCAGGCAGCATCCTGGTAAATCTCTTCTGTACCCTTTCCAATGCTTCCACATCCTTACTATAGTGAGGCAACCAGAACTGGACACAGTACTCCAAGTGTGGCCTAACCAGAGTTTTATAGAGCTGCATCATTACCCCGCGACTCTTAAACTCTGTCCCTCAATTTATGAAAGCTAACACCCCATAAGATTTCTTAACTACACTACCTACCTGTGAGACAACTTGCAGGGATTTGTGGACATGTACCCCCAGATCCCTCTGCTCCTCCACACTACCAAGTATCCTGCCATTTACTTTGTACTCTGCCTTCGAGTTTGTCCTTCCAAAGTGTACCACCTCACACTTCTCCGGGTTGTACGCCATCTTCCACTTCTCAGCCCAGTTCTGTATCCTATCAATGTCTCTCTGCAATCTTCAACAATCCTCTGCACTATCCACAACACCACCAACTTTGTGCCGTCTGCAAACTTGCCAACCCACCCTTCTACCCCCATATCCAGGTCGTTAATAAAAATCACGAAAAATAAGAGGTCCCAGAACCCCAATGTACTCCCTCCACCACAACCCTCTGCTTTCTGCAGGCAAGCCAATTCTGAATCAACCTGGCCAAACTTCCTGGATCCCATGCCTTCTGATTTTCTGAATAAGCCTACCATGTGGAACCTTGTCAAATACCTTACTAAAATCCATGTAGATCACATCCAATGCACTACCCTCATCTATATGCCTGGTCACCTCCTCAAAGAACTCTATCAGGCTTGTTAGACACGATCTGCCCTTCACAAAGCCATGCTGACTGTCCCTGATCAGACCATGATTCTCTAAATGCCCAGAGATCCTATCTCTAAGAATCTTTTCCAACAGTTTCCCCACCACAGACGTAAGGCTCACTGATCTATAATTACCCGGACTATCCCTACTACCTCTTTTGAACAAGGGGACAACATTCGCCTCCCTCCAATCCTCCAGTACAATTCCCGTGGACAGCGAGGACATAAAGATCATAGCCAGAGGCTCAGCAGTCTCTTCCCTTGCCTCGTGGAGCAGCCTGGGGAATATTCCGTCAGGCCCTGGGGACTTATCCGTCCGAATGTATTTTAACAACTCCAACACCTCCTCTCCCTTAATATCAACATGCTCTAGAACATCAACCTCACTCATATTGTCCTCACCATCATCAAGTTCCCTCTCATTGGTGAATACCGAACAGGAGTATTTATTGAGGACCTCGCTCACTTCCACAGCTTCCACGCACATCTTCCCACCTTTATCTCTAATCAGTCCTACCTTCACTCCTGTCATCCTTTTTTTCTTCACATAATTGAAGAATGCCTTGGGGTTTTCCTTTACCCTACTCGCCAAGGCCTTCTCATGCCCCCTTCTTGCTCTCCTCAGCCTCTTCTTAAGCTCCTTTCTTGCTACCCTATATTCTCCAAAAGACCCATCTGATCCTTGCTTCCTAAACGTTGTGTATGCTGCCTTCTTCCACCTGACTAGATTTTCCACCTCACTTGTTACCCATGGCTCGTTCACCCTACCATTCTTTATCTTCCTCACCAGGACAAATTTATCCCTAACATCCTGCAAGAGATCCCTAAACATCGACCACATGTCCATAGTACATTTCCCTGCAAAAACATCATCCCAATTCATACCCGCAAGTTCTAGGCTTATAGCTTCATAATGTGCCCTTCCCCCATTAAAAATTTTCCTGTCCTCTCTGATTCTATCCTTTTCCATGATAATGCTAAAGGCCAGGGAGCAGTGGTCACTGTCCCCCAGATGCTCACCCACTGAGAGATCTGTGATTTGACCCAGTTTATTACCTAATACTAGATCTAGTATGGCATTCCCCCTCGTCGGCCTGTCAAGATACTGGGACAGGAAATCGTCCTGGACACACTTAACAAACTCTGCCCTGTCAAAACCATTGGAACTAATCAGGTGCCAATCAATATTAGGGAAGTTAAAGTCACCCATGATAACAACCATGTTATTCTTGCACCTTTCCAAGATCTGCCTCCCAATCTGCTCCTCGGTATCTCTGCTGCTACCAGGGGGCCTATAGAATACTCCCAATAGAGTAACTGCTCCCTTCCTGTTCCTGACTTCCACCCATACTGACTCAAAAGAGGGTACTGCTACATTACCCACCCTTTCTGTAGCTGTAATAGTATCCCTGACCAGTAATTCCCCCTCGTAACATGCTGGAGGAACTCAGCAGGTCAGGCAGCATCCGTGGAAATGATCAGTCAACGTTTCAGGCCAGAACCCTTCGACAGGACTGAAGAGGGAAGGGGCAGAGGCCCTATAAAGAAGGTGGTGGGGGCGGGGGAGGATGGGAAGGAGGAGGCTGGTAAGTGCCAGGTGAAAAACCAGTAAAAGGAAAGATAAAGGGGTGGGGGTGGGGAAGCAGGGAGGGGATAGGCTGGAAAGGTGAAGAAGGAATAGGGGAAAGCACACCGAGTACACGTTCCCAGGAAGGAGACGTGGCTGTGGTAGCGGGTCTGAGTCAGGATTTGGTCAAAGAGACCTCCTCCCCTTTCCTCCCCCCTCTATATCCCTTTTAAAGCACTGAGATCCAGGAATATTGAGAATCCATTCCTGCCCTGGTGCCAGCCAAGTCTCTGTAATGGCCACTACATCATAATTCCATGTATGTATCCAAGCTCTCAGTTCATCACCTTTGTTCCTGATGCTTCTTGCAGTGAAGTACACGCAGTTTAGCCCTTCTACCTTACTACCTTTATACCCTTTATTCTGCTTCTTTTTCCTCAAAGCCTCTTTATATGTTAGATCTGGCTTTACTCCATGCACTTCTTTCACTGTTCTATCGCTCCGTGTCCCATTCCCCTTGCAAATTAGTTTAAACCCTCCTGAACCATGCTCGCAAACCTACCTGCAAGGATATTGCTCCCCCTCAAGTTCAGGTGCAACCCATCCAATCTGTACAGGTCCCACCTTCCCCAGAAGAGATCCCAATGATCCAAAAATCTAAAACCCTGTCCCCTGCACCAACTCCTCAGCCACCCATTCAACTGCCATCTCCTCCAATTCTTACCATCTCTGTCACATAGCACTGGCAGCAATCCTGAGAACACCACCCTTGAGGTCCTGTTCTTCAGCCTTCTGCCTAGTTCCCAAAACTCAAACTTCAGGACCTCATCCCTCTTCCTGCCTATGTCGTTAGTACCACTTCTGGTTGCTTTCCCTCTCATACCAGGATGTCATGCACCCGGTCAGAGACATCCCGGACCCTGGCACCCAGGAGGCAACAAACCATGCGGGTGTCCTTCTCACGTCCACAAAATCTCCTGTCTGCTCCCCTGACTATAGAGTCCCCAATGACGACAGCTCTCCTCTTCTCCGTCCCACCCTTCTGCACCACAGGGTTAGACTCAGTGCCAGAGACCCTGCCACCGTGGCTCACCCCGGTTAGTCATCCCTGCCAACAGTATCCAGAATGGTAAACTTATTATTCAGGGGAGAGGCTACAGGGGTGCTCTGCACCTTTGCTTTCCCCCCTCTGACTATCACCCAATGACCTGCTTCTGGTAGCCTAGGTGTGACTACCTCCCTGTAGCTCTCATCTACGACTGCCTCATTCTCCCTTGAGTCGAAGGTCATCCAGCTGCTGCTCCGGGTTCCTTACACGGTCTTCCATATCGCCCAGCCGCATGCACCTCAGGCAGATATGACTCTGCAGGGGAGGGGAGTTCCCCCAAGACTGCCACATCTCACGTGAGAAGCACATCACCATCTCAGGAGGCACTGTAAAGCCTAACTGGAAGCAAGCTCATCTTCTGCCTCTTCTCGTCAAAGCCTCAAAGCTCCACTCCTTCACAGGTCCGCTCACTCACTGGCTGCTCCATTTGAGCTACCCCTCTATTTATTTGTTTGAGCTTTTCAAACTGCTTGGTCACCTGACCTCAATTGCCCAATCAGCTGCTTTCTGCTGAATCTGAGCTATTCAAATCGATTGTCTAATCCACTGCTTTCTGCTGAGCTGTTCAAATCTTGATTGACTTGATTGCACAGTCCAACTGCTCTATCAAGTGATGATTAGAATACATTAATCCACCTCATTTTTAAATCCAAAGTTTGCAGAGCCCTCTGAAATTATAAACAAAGTCAGTTTATAATCAGTATAGAGGGTACTGATTTCTCCAGATAAAAGTAGATGGTACCACATCACCCAGTTGACAGTGGTGGAGGAGAAACAGGAAATGTTATCACCATTGGCATGTAATAATTGATATACATCATTGTCCCAATTTTGGAGACCTGACAATCGATGTACATGGTAATCCCAATATGGAAGGTATGAGATTAGAATCAGAATCAGAATCCTTCATTATCGCCAAGTATGTGGACACATACAGGGAATTTGATGCCGGTTTCCCTGAGCTCTCACTGTACAGAATCAAAAAGCAAGCAAAACAATAGTGCAAATAATCATGAACTATATACAATGAGGTATACTTGTGTACAGGTACAGGTGGACTTGGTTTATAATAGACTAAAATTCAAATGTTCATAAGACTGATGGCATACGGAAAGAAACTGTTCTTGTACCTATTTGTCCTGGCATACAGTGATCTAAAGTGCCTACCAGAAGGAAGGAGTTGGAACAGGTGATGTCCAGGGTGTGATGGATCTACAATGATGCTGCTTGCTTGCTTCCTGACTCTAGATGCATAGAAGTCCTGGATTGAGGGCAGCTTCACACCAATAATCCTTTCCGCAGCCCTGACGGTTCTTTGGAGTCTATTCTTGTCTTGTTTGGTAGCTGATCCAAACCAGACAGTGATGGATGAACAGAGAACTGACTGGATTATTCCTGAATAGAATTGAATCAGCAGCTCCTGAGGCAGGTTATATTTCCTGAGCTGATGTAGGAAATGCAACCTCTGCTGAGCCTTTTTGATAAGAGTGTCCGCGTTGGGTGTCCACTTCAGGTCCTGGGAGATTGTGACACCCAGAAACCTGAAGGTCTCCACAGCAGACACAATACCGTTGAGTATAGTGAGTGGGGGGAGTACTGGGGGGCTCCTCCTGAAGTCCACTGTCATCTCCACAGTCTTAGAACAGCTGTTCCAAGATGGCAACAGATTCGACACAGGAAGGAATTTGTCCATTTTCTCATTCTGAGAATCAGGGGAATTTTGTCAAGAAAATAAAGAAAAGGATAAAAACATGTTGGTTCCCACCTCCCCTATTTGGAAATGAAATTAAGTGGAAAAGGTAAAAGATGGATGGCTGGAGTACAAAGACAATTGGAAGCCTGGACTGGATGGGCTAGAAAACTGATAGAAAATATGGAGTTGAAATAATTCATAATTGAAACTTGAAACTGGAAATAAGAGCAGAAATTACACTTGTGTTACAGGTTTAATTCAATATAATAAGAATAATGCAAAATTGATCACCTAAAGCTCCCAATGTTTTGCTTATATATTTCTAATTTTCCAGTAGAAGTGGATACAGCCCTTTTTGCCTGGATTAAATTGAAATTCTCACTCTGCAGTTTCATATTTAGAATGTTCATTTTGTCATACAGATCAGCTAAGTATGCCATATCTCCATGTAGACATTCAATCTTGTTTCCCAAGCTCTTGTCGGCTTTGAGCAAAAATTCAACCAGTGTCAAAAAGATCAAAGAAATGTTTTAAGCAGCAGCCTTTCGATAGCCAACACATTTCAGTGTAAAGAAGCAAGTGTTCAAATTCTTGATGTTATCTTGGCATAACTGACAAAATATTCTGCTATTTAAATTTGTTGATAGCAGATATTATAAGAGTCATACTTGAAAACAGTCACTGGCTGAGGTTTTTGGCTGCAAGATGTACACGATGAATTACACAATGGATTGCAAACAAAGCTGGAATTTCATTTTTCATAAATGCCACTAAACCAGCATCGCGACCATCATATATGGTGCTCCAACTGTTGCACAAGAATTCATGTTCCTAATCGGAATACTTTTATCCTCAATGTACATTTTGAGCTCACCATAGATTGATTCTCCGTTAATATTTGTTTTTAACTTTTTACAAAAGGGAATCTCCTCATAAACTTTTCCATTTTTGATAAACCTTACATATGCCATCAGCAATGGCTCGTTGTATCACTTAGTTGACTCATCCACTTGTATCCCAAATTCTGTTTTTTTGTAACTCTGTGCATAGTTGATACTCAATGCCTTCACTCATTTCATTAATACGACAAGTTACAGAGTTGCTACTCAGAGGAATTAATTTTAAAATAGTGGTGTTCATTTTGAGAACAATGGTGAGCACCTTTGATACAACAGGCAATATTAGTCTTTCACTAATTATGAGATTTTCCACATTTGGCTATTATTTTGGAAATGTTAGAAGAAGCAATGAGACCACTATCGAGGTCACTTTTAACTTTCTTGGCAAATTACTTGAGTGTGTAATGCTTTTCAAATGCTTCTTTCATCTTCTGAAACTGAGTAATACCATGAGTAGCTTTTTCAGGGTGTCTTTTACGGAAGTGTTCCTACAATCTTGATGGTTTCATGGCTTTATTAGACAGTACAGTATTACAAATCAGACACATGGAGTGTCACTGATCTAACAAGAATGAAATAAAACCATACTCCAGGTTTATAACATTGTACTGATGCAGTTTCTGTTTCATAGCAAGATTAGAATTCAAGGTTCCACCGCCTTCAAACTCACAGAGATGACACCATACATTTTTACTGATTATTAACGGGGCTAAATTAAAATAAAAAATTAACACAAACTAGGAATGCCTGTCAGATGTTGATGACAGCAGTGAATTGACAAGGATGGAATGACGGTAGTGGCACGTAAAGGAATGGCAAAGCGAAGATGAAGGCGATCACAACAGCGAAAACTACGTTGACAAGGATTCAGATTGGAATCTGAATGTTAATCAGGATAGAGCAGGTGTTTGGAAAGCTACCTTCATACTGTTCCAGTTAGTGCAATTAATCAATCCCGTAAGGTCTCATAATCCCCAAAGGTGGTTCTTGACCGCACACATGAAGCCAAGATTGCTTTGAGCACCTCAAGAGGAATCCTCGGGGTTGGCAGGTTCATTGATTGGCTCTGTTTCACCATTTGGTTCTGGCCAACGCCGTATTGTTGTGTGACTTATTTTCCACAGATCTGTAGAGTAAGTTGAGAGGGTGTATTTGACTTGCCAACTGTTAAATTGCATGAACCCGTTTGTTTTGTGCCACAATTCAAGGGGAGCTATTGGGCACCCTGGTTGCTAATTTATGCATCCCTCATAATGTCTGTAAGGTCAGATGAGATTGCCGAGCTTCAGATGTGTTGTAACAATGAGTACTCACTGCCTACAGAGCTTTGGAAAGGTCGGTCAGGTCTCATGTCTCAAATTCAGGTGCCACTTACCGCCTCTTCACACCCCCTCAGGAATCTTGAATGCCCCCTGATGACTTCTATTTCCCTTAATGCCCCCTTAGGCCATGTAACTGCCCCCTTTGGGAATCACTGCTCTAAGAACAACATCTCAAATGTTTAACGTTTGGAGGAATGATGGTTGTAGATCCACATGTAGGCAGTGGGAACAGATAGCAAGGACAGATTCATTGCATGTTCCTTTGCTGTCTGTTGAAATTAGACAAATCAGCATAACCAATGGAAATTCAAGTACTCAGTGACAATGCACAGCAAGGACTAGAACAGAAGTACAATCTCCTCAATTCTGTTTTGACCATGTGGTTTAAACAACTTGTTAAAACAATGTTTATTTGCACTTAAAGATTAGTTTAATTGTCACATGTACATCAAAATATCAAAGCATACATTGAAAATCTCTACCTACAGCTGAAGTGTTCCAATCCCGGACAATATCCCAGTGATTTTCCTCTGCCCTTTCTCCAGCACTATAACTTCCTTCCTATTCAATTGTACACAATATTCAATGTGGCTTTCTCAACTAGCTCCCAACCATCCTTCCATTAGCACTCCATTCCAATCTCCTAATTCCTTCATTCCTTCATTCCTTTTGTATCTGCTCCAAATTTGAGACTATCTACATATGATGCCTACAACATGTCTTCCTCATTCCTTGGATGTGCTTCCCTTCTACCATAACTGCATCTCAGATTAAAGATTAACTTTATTTGTTTTATATATATATATATATATATATCGACACATCAAAGCATGCAGAGAAATGCGTTATTTGCATTAACAACCAATGCAGTCCAAGGTTTGTTCTGGAGGGGGGGGCCAGCCTGCAAGTGTCACCACCTTCCGACACCAACATGTCATATCCACAATTCACCAACCCCGACTGTGTCTTTGGGATGTGGGAGGAAAACCGGAGCATCCTGAAGAAACCCACGCAGTCACAGAAAGTACATACAAACTCCTTTGCAGGCAGTGGTGGGAATCAAACTTCAATGGTGATGTTGGCTCTCTAAAGTGATTGCACTAAACACCACACTACCATGTGGCTCTATCTGTGCCACAATACCGCCCTATACTATGCTACCATGCTCATCTATTTTTAGCATTTTTCATTCACCTACTCCTGGACAGAGCAAAGAAGGAGCTTCCCTCATCCTCATTTTTCAGCCTAATGGCTGCTGCATTCATCCTGCATAATTTTCACCACCTTCAGCAAGGTTCCCTCATTTTCCCCTTCGATTCCCCTTCTATATTTCAAAGTACACAGTCCTTTTATGACTCCTGGTCTGCATTCACTTTTTTATAGCCACTCAATTCACATAGATGCCTCCAACATGTCTTCTTCCTTCTTTGGTCATGCTTCCCTCTGCCATAGCTGCATCTCAGATTAAATATTAAAGATTAGTTTTATAGCACTTTCCCCTGCAAAAATTCAAAGTAAATTTATTCTCAAAGTACATATATGTAATCACATACAACCCTGAGATTCCTTTTCTTGTGGGCTTTCACAGTAAATAAAAGAGACACAATAGAATCAATGAAAAACCACACACAACAACAACCAATGGTCAAGTGGTTTGTAAAGTTGCAACATAACATGCCTACTCATATTCTATGAGAGCAAATGTGCTATGTCATAAACACGATAAATTCTGCAGATGCTAGAAATTCAAATCAACACACACAAAATACTGGAGGAACTCAGCAGGCTAGGCAGGATCTGTGGGAAGGCCAAGACCCTTCATCAGGAGCTTCCAAGTTCCTCTAGCATTTTGTGCCACTGAAAGCTTAGTCCCCATTGTCTCCATCCATCAATATTCTTTAGTTCCTTACCATTACTGAACTTGTGGGCTTGTAGTGAGTAATCTTCGCTAATCCTGAGACACTAAACAGGGAGACACACAGAGGTTCTACAATGTCATCAGCTAACAACAAATTACATCTGTATAGCACCTTTAATGTCATAAAGCATTTCAAACAAAAAGAACTAACATAAGGTCATTTCTTTCAACCAATTTCAAGACTAGTGTATTCAGAAAAGCTATGTGCTCTTATTGGTTACAGCTACCTCCAGACTGTCCCTTGTGAAGCAAATGATAGGCATTTGCTCAAGTTGACAAAAGAAAACAGTGTGATCCTGCAAGGATCCAGGATCTTCGGACCAACAGGTATGGGGATGAAAGTGTAGAGGAGAAAGTAGGAGCCAGGAATACACCCTGTGAAACTGAGAGAAGAGTACAAATAGGCAGCAAAAACAATGAAATTTAAATGGGTACAGGAAAAAGCACCAATAAAGAAACACATTAGTGAACCAAAAAGAAGAGTTGAAGGAGTGGGCCCAAGCAGTACTGACACAAAAGCTGTTTCATAGCTTGTGCGCATGCAAGTTACACCATTGATCTGGAGATAGTGTATGTTGCTAAAAGAGATGATCAATGCAAACAACTTCAGCTAGAATTGGTTGGCTCTCTGCTCAAGTAACCTCAGACCATCTGGCAGTGCATGGAAGAGTAAAAATTAAAGATTAGCTTTATTTGTCACATGCACATTGAAGTACAGTAAAAATGTGTCATTTATGTCAACGACCAAATCAGTAGAAGCACATGCTGGGCTCAGCCCACAAGTGCTGCCAAGTTTCCAGTGCCAACATAACATGCCCAGAACTTGCTAACTTTAATCCATACATCTTTGGAACGTGGGAGAAACCGGAGGAAACCCACAGGGTTGCAGGGAAATGTACAAATTCCATAACAGACACCAGCAGGATTTGAATGCCAATCTCATAGCTGGGGATATAAAGCATTCTACTGGCTACTACACAAAGGATATTCACAATTGTTACTGACTTTGTTTGTGTTCATTCACTCCAATTCACTCATTAACCTATCAGCCAAATAATGCAACACACATAAAAGTTGCTGGTGAACGCAGCAGGCCAGGCAGCATCTCTAGGAAGAGGTGCTGCCTGGCCTGCTGCGTTCACCAGCAACTTTTATGTGTGTTGCTTGAATTTCCAGCATCTGCAGAATTCCTGTTGTTTGAGCCAAATAATGCTATCAGCAGCTTATCACAGCAGCATGTGTGATCTCGTCCTATCAGTGATATTCCCTTTGCTTTATCTATCCCTCCCCATCCTCTTAGCAGCTTAGGACCAGTTCTGACAAAGGGTATTTGACATGAAATTCTTGAATCCATTGCCCTTTCCTGCCTGACCTGGTGAACGTTTCCACCATCTTCTGTTCTTATACCTCGAATAATTCATCTGCAAAGTTTTGAAGAAGCACGGATTTTGTGAAAGTTGTATTCTTTCTATCATTTATTCAGAATCCCTCTCAATAGCTTCAGAACTTCAAACAGAAGGTAAAATAATCAAAATTCCAGGGAATATGACCCATTCCTGCAGTCCTCATAACTCAATCACTAGAGTCCAGACTTCATTGCTGTGCTCCCTCCAAAGTTGATATATCCTTTCTGAGGTAAAGTGGCAAGGATTTCTCATTCTACCTCAGGTGTGCTCTAAGTAAGGACTTCTACGATTACAACATAACTCCTATCTGCTTGTTGTTGCCAAACTTTGATTCCTGCCTTTCCACCCCATCATTTATGAATTCAATAAATAGCTTCATGCCAAATACAGATCCTTGCAGGATCCTACTGTTTCCTTTTGCCAACGTCTGCTCCTTCCTTCATACAGGCAGTCTGGAGAGTCTGTAACCAATACCTGACGTAGCAATTAGCACAATGCTATTACAGCGCAACCAACCTGGGTTTAATTCTCAACGCTGTCTGTAGGGAGATTGAACAGGTTTAAGCTCTCTTATGACGTCTCCTAAAGGGAGCATGTATAAGGAGAAGACCAGGGAACTAGGACAGCTTCCCTGAACAACACCAAAAGGTACATCATACCTCTTAGAAAATTAGTCTCTGAGACAAACAAAAAAACATATACAGTATGAGCGAAACCAATTAAAGGCACAACTAGCAAGGCAAACCCAATCCTCAAGGCAATCTATGAGAATGTTGTGGTCAGTTGTGTCAAAGACAGCACTTAGATCTAGAAGAATTAGAACCGAGACTCTGTTAGCATCAGTGCTAAGCTAAGTTACTGAGAATTTTGAAAAGGGCTGTCTCCATGGTTAGAGCAAACCGTGCTGTGGTTTGCTCTGAAAAAAGCTGAGACTTTTCTAGAATACTGCTCTCATTTAGAAAGTCATTGAGTTGGTTGAAAATTACTTTCTCAAGAATCTTGCCCAGGAAGGGATGATTTGATACAAGCCTGTAGTTAGCTAGTACCTCACTATCAAGATCTGGCTTTTTAAGTAGGGGCTGACAGACACAATCTTGAAGGCATCTGAAGAAAACCTCAGTTTGAAGGGATGTGTTAATAATTTTCATAATAGAATTGAAAACACTATTAAAAGAGTCCTTCAAAAGTGTTGTCAGGACAGGCTTGAAGCAGTAAGTAGATATCACTTTTTTTTTATCACTCGTACATCAAAACATACAGTGAAATCTACCATTTGTGTTAGCAACCAACACACCCATGGATGTGCTCGGGATAGCCCTCAAGTGTCGCCACACATTGTGATGCCATCATAGCATGAGCACGATGCTCAACAGAACAGCACAGAATATAACAAAACCAAACGGAGGTACTACTTTTAGAAAATAACTATTTTTAATAATTATAATAATTATTTTGATGAAACCAAAAGCCAATATAACCCTTGGATGCCACATTGCTGCAATTTTGCAGAAATATGGCCTCAGACATTTATAAATAAGTGACTTAGATAATTTTTCATGACTGCCTTTATATATTTCATATCTGATTTAGGCAGCTGGCCAGCATTCTAAAATCACAATTTTCTCTATCAGTGTAGCACTTGAGTTTGGTAACTCTGACAGAACAACACAAGCAGGAAAGCTGAGTGCCTGAGACAATCTGTGAGAGCACCTTAAACTTGAGCAGTTAGCAAAATAAGCTATTATTAAATAGTTAAAATCAACTTTGACATTGTAATAAGTAGGTCATCATGATGATAATGATGACCTACTTATTACAATGTCAAAGTTGATATGATGTGGCTGATCATGATCTTTGACCATGATTGTTCTTAGCAAATTTTTCTACAAAGGTGGTTACCACTGCCTTCTTCTGGCCAGTGTCTTTACAAGACAGACCACCCCAGCCATTATCAATACTCTCTAGAGATTGTCTGCTTAGCGTCAGTGGTCGTATAACCAAGACTTGTGATGTGCACCAGCTGCTCATACGACCATCCACTACCTGCTCCCATGGCTTCAATTGACCCTGATCAGTGGGGGAGGGGGGCGTGCTACACCTTGCTCAAGGATGACCTGCAAGCTAGCAGAGGGAAGGATTGCCTTACATCTTCTTCGGTAGCGACATATCTCCACCACGCCACCGATATTAGGTAACAATTTTAAAAACAGACAATAGCATGAGATTATCTATGAAATAGTTGCTTGTTTAGTGAGAGCAACGAAGTCATTAATATGGGTATTTATTTTATCTTGTGGCAAAAGATATTTCCTGATCTATTAGCTTGTGGATGATAAGTACTTGTATTCCTGGTAAAATGATTTGACATGTTTCAATAGGTTCAGTAACATTGGGATTGAAATTCTAGTCCCACCATAGTTAGCTCAGGCACATAAGACTTCAGCATTAATAGATGGAGCCAGAAACATTGCTTGACAA
This sequence comes from Mobula hypostoma, assembly GCF_963921235.1. Classification (NCBI taxonomy): domain Eukaryota; kingdom Metazoa; phylum Chordata; class Chondrichthyes; order Myliobatiformes; family Myliobatidae; genus Mobula; species Mobula hypostoma. Next base: position 102,392,572 of record NC_086104.1, read on the forward strand.
AGGAAAAGATTTTTGACCCCAGTGCAGTTTAGTTTTAAATTTACCCCAATCTCCCATACCACGCTATCCAGGATATTTGAAAGCTGCAGAGAATAGAAAAATGTTATCTTCCTGCCTCCGCAGAGGAAATCCTGACATGACATCTGAGAACAATAAAGAAAGATCTTTCATCAATAACTTGCAGATTATAAAAAAAAAACAAGTTAAACTGGAAACCACAGTGGAATGTGAACTGGCACAGATCGTATAAAAGCAAAAGGAAAAAAAGACTCCCAAAACTGACAAGATGAAGAGATTGCAGCTACCGGAAGCATTTGACAAGTTCTGATTTGTTTTTTCCAGGATAGAGAAGGTTCAGAGATACTTAATCTTATCATTAGATTGGACAGAGTAAATGTGGAAAGCATACCATAGGTGAATAAAAGCTCAAATTCATAAATACAAATTAGGCAGTTGCTATTACTTCCAATGGGGAAATCAGATGTTTCTTTACCAAAAGAGTGGTTAAAATTATCTCACTACCACAGGAAGTACTTGAGGCAAACTGCTCAGACACTTTCGAGAGCAAACTAGACGATAAAATGAGACTAAAGGGAATAGGGATGGGATAGATGGAACAGTGGGAAACTCATGGGGAGAATAAACACCAGTACAAACATTGGTGGAAAAAATAATCTGTTCGCTGCATATTGTGTGTGATTCTTTGTAATGTACATCACCAAAAGAACAAGATCATCAATCAATGTAAGCTGGAGACTTGAATTAATACAGTCATAGAGCACTACAGCACAGAAACAACCCCTTCAGCCCATCTAGTCCATGCCATACTATTATTCTGCTGGGGTTATCAACCTACACCTGGACCATAGCCCTCCATACCCCTCCCATCCATATACTTACCCAAATTTCTCTTAAATGTTGAACCCGCATCCACCGCTTCCACTAGCAATTTGATCCATATTTTCACCACCATCTGAGTGCAGAAGTTCCCTCTCATGTTCCTCTTAAACATTTCACCTTTCACCCTTAACCCATGACCTCTAGTTCTAATCTCACCCAGCCTCAGTCTGTTTGCATTTATCCAATCTCTACTCCCCATAATTTTGTATACATCTATCAAATCTCCCCCATTCTCCTACACTCCAAGAAATACAGTCCTAACCTATTCAACCTTTCTATGAAACTCAAGTCCTCAAGTCCTGGCAACATCCTTGTAAATTTCTCTTGCACTTTTCAATCTTATTGAAATCTTTCCTGTAGGTAGGTGACCAGAACTGCAAAGAATATTCCAGATTAGGCCTCACCTGCATTTTATACATCATCACATTCAAGGAACAACAATTGGATCCTGGATTTCCTCACACAGACCTCCATCAGTTCAGATTGGCAACAACATCTCCTCCACAATTACCACCAGCGCAGGTATACCACAGAGCAATGTGCTTTGCTCCTGACATTACTCACTTTATACTTATGAATGTGAGGCTATGCACAGCTCCAATGCCATACTTAAGTTTGCTGAAGACACCACTGTTGTTGGCTGAATCAAAGGTAGTGGTGAATCAGCATATAGGAGGGAGACTGAAAATCCAGCTGAGTGGTGCCACAACGACAACCAAAAACTCAATGTCAGCAAGACCAAGGAGCTGATTACTGACTTCAGGAGGAGGAAACCAGAAGTTCATGAGCCAGTCCTCATTGGAGGATCAGAAGTGGAGAGAGTAAGCAGCTTTAAATTCCTCAGTGTTATCATTTCAGAGCATCTGTCCTGGGCTAGCATGTAAATGCAATTATGAAGAAAGCACAGCAGCACTTCTACTTGTTCAAAAGTCTGTGAAGATTCGGCATAGCATCTAAAACTTTGACAAACTTCTTTAGATATGTGGTGGAATATACTGAATATCTGCATCACAGCCTAGATTGGAAATACCAATGCCCTTGAATGGAAAATCCTACAAAAATTAATGGATACAGCCTTGTCCATCACAGGTAAAGCCCTCTGCACCATTGAGCACATCTACATGGAGCGTTGTTACAGGAAAGCAACATTCGTCATCAAGGAACCACACTGTCTAGGCCAGGGGGTAGGCAACCTACGGCCCACGGGCCAGATCCAGCCCGCAAGCAAATATTGGGATACTATGCTTATCCGGTCCGCAAGCAGTTTTTCCTTATTCTGAGTGTTTCACGCGACCACGCCGATGGACATACATGGTATCTTGTTACATTGGCCCCAGGTTCCATTTTGTTCCAAACCAAACACTGGTATATACGAATGACGGGAAGGCAGACTACCTTATTGATATGTATTAGATACTCTCCGTGCACACGCAGGTTTTTAGATGGGATCATTCAAATTTGTAAACAGAAACAGCGTCACTGTGTTTTAACAAGAAATCCATGCTAAATATCCAGATATTTGGCAGCACTTATCTATGTGAGCAATTATTTTCAAAAATGAAGCACACCAAGAACCATTTGAGAACAAGATTGACTGATGCCCATCTGGAAATCGTCTTGCTCTTGGCATCAACAAGTCTGACACCTAATATTGAGAAGCTTTCAAGCAACAAACAGCATCAAGTTTCACATTGATTTACTGACTGTTTGCATTAAAATTTTCTTTTTTATTATACTTAATTTACCACCATTCAATGCATCATGTTCATATGTTTTATGTTTAAAGATTCTTTGTCTTTTTAATAGATTCAAAAGATGCCTTGATTGAAATAAATTGCAAATAAACTTGAGTTCTTTGATTACTAATTGGCATCCTTGGTTAAACACAAATGATTTTCTAGCATGCGTTATTCATTAATTTGAGGCAAAACATTAATAGATGTATTTAAATGGATAATTCCCATATTTCAAGTTTTTATGGCATTTATCTGGCCCACCGTCTGCTTATTAATACGTGATCCGGTCCACAGAGGCAAAAAGGTTTCCGACCCCTGATCTAGGCCATGCTCTCTGCTCACTGCTGCCATTAGCAGGAAGGTACAGGAACCTCAGGACCCACACCACCTGGTTCAGGAACACCTATTACCCCTCAATCATCAGGCTCTTGAACCGGAGGAGATAATTTCACTCGGTCCATCACTGAATTGTTTCAACAACCTATTTACTCATCGTCAAGGACACATTATCTCATGTTCTTGATATTTATTGTTTATTTGATAATTATTATTATTATCATTTTTTCTTCTTTTTTTGTATTTGCACAGTTTGTTGTCTTTTACACATTAGTTGTTTGTCCACAAGAAAATAAATCTCAGGGTTGTAAAACACTGGACAACAATATTTTTCTGAAAGTATTGCTTCCTCAGAATTTTTTTTGTTTACGATAAACCATTTGAAGCTGAACACAAATATAATTTCAGACTATTTGTATCACACAGGAATAGGAAATTAACTTTTATTGAATATAATGTGTTTAATTGCATAACGGTACTGATGCCTTGTAATAAGTTAAAAATGTTTTGTTGATGATTTTCATTTGGACTCAGTATCTGAGGATTCTTGATTAAGTGTCTAACAATAATCAGCCAACATTGATGGATTCCAGTTGGCCTGATACCATTTCTCCATGACCGCAACATCCTGGTAAAACCTTTCACCATGCTTATCACTGACAGCGCTAAGACTGGCGAGGAAGAAGTCCATATGGGAATGTAGAAAATGAATCTTTAGCGAAATGTTGCACTTCATGGTTTTGTATGGGTGAAGCACATTGTCAACCAGCTACACGTAGTTTGGTGATCTGACGTTGCCAAAAATATTTTCAACAACATCCTTGAATGCCCTTCATCTAATTTTTGCCAGTCTCACCAACAAAATTGCCTTCCTCAATCTTGGCATTAGTTACTCTGACTTAAATTATGATTTGAAAAATCAAATTTAGGCAATTTCAGAAAATGGTACGTGATGGAGAAATTTCAAAGTGATTTTCATGACTCGCAGCCCAAAATCCATAAGATACACCCAAAAGTATTCAGGAAGTAAAATCTTTGTTGTCCAGTGAACTTTGAACATCATTCTGCATTGAGAACATTAAGTAATTGGTTAGTTTTAAGGAGTTCCTCACAGCATGAAAGTAGAAAAGTGGTTATTTCACATGATGGTCCTTGTAGTTGGCTGATGGTGGAGTGATTAAGTTATGCTTAATCAGTCAACTGCACAAGTAGAAATTCCTTAATGTTGCCAATGCATTGCTCAGACAATCTTAACAATTGTGCTTCATTCTAATAGGACTGAAGGGCAATCGTCTCCAATTACTGCAACCACAGTTCAGTTCTTACATGTCACCCCACACCCTTTCAGCCCACTCTCTGCATAACACTCATGAACTTCCAGGATTACTTAGTGGGAATATACTTTTTAAAATGAATGCCCCATTCCAATTCAGAACCAGATTTATCACCACCTACCTAGGTCATGAAATTCTGCCCTTTACCTTTTCTTTTCTATCTATCACCTCCCAGCTACATACTTCATCTCTTCTCCCCCACCCACCTAGCTTCACCCATCACCTACTGGCTTGTACTCCTTCCCCTACCCCACCTTCTAATTCTGGATTCTTCCCCCTTCCTGTCCAGTGCTCATAAAGGGTGACACGTCAACTGTTCTTTCATTTCCATGGATGTTGACTAGCCTGCTGTCGAGCATTTTGTGTTGTATTGCTCTGGATTTCCAGTATCTGGACAACTTCTTATGTTTATGTTGTGAAATTATTACTTTGTGGCAATACGTTAAAAAAAATCACTAGAATTTACAAAAAGAAATACAGTACATAAAAATATACAGTGCCTATAAAAAGCATTCACCCCCTTGGAAGTTTTCATGTTTTATTATTTTACAACATTGAAACACAGTGGAGTTAATTTGTTTTTTTTTGACACTGATCAACAGTAAAAGATTCTTATGTGTCAAAGTGAAAATAGATCTCTACAAAGTGATCTAAATTAATTACGAATATAAAACACAAAATAATTGATTGCATAGAGGAGGTGCAGAGGAGATTTGCAGGGATGTTGCCTGGATTGGGAAGCATGCCTTATGAGAATGGGTTGAGTGAGCTTGGTCTTTTCTCCTTGGAGCGATGGAGGCTGGAGACCTGATAGAGGTGTATAAGATGATGAGAGGCATTGACTGTGTGGATAGTCAGAGGCTTTTTCCCAGGGCTGATATAGCTTACACGAGAGGGCACAATTTTGGGGTGCTTGGAAGTAGGTAGAGAGGAGATGTCGGGGGTGAGTTTTTACGCAGAGAGTGGTGATTGTGTGGAGTAGGCTGCTGGCGACGGTGGTGGAGGCAAATACAATGGTGTCTTTTAAGAGACTCCTTGATAGGTACATGGAGCTTAGAAAAATAGAGGGCATTGGGCAACCCTATGTAATTTCTAAAGTAAGTACATGTTCGGCACAGCATTGTGGGTGAAGGGCTTGCATTGTGCTGTAGGTTTTCTATGTTTCTATAAGTATTCACCCCCTTTAATGTGACATACCAAATTATCACTGGTGCAGCTAATTGGTTTTAGTTAAAAGGAGATCACCAATGTACTGTCAAGGTGTTTCAGTTGATTTTAGTAAAAATACACCTGTATCTGGAAGGTCCAACTGCTGGTGAGTCAGTATCCTGGCAAAAACTACACCATGAAGACAAAAGAACACTCCAAACAACTCCATGAAAAGGTTATTGAAAAGCACAAGTCAGGAGATGGATACAAGGAAATTTCCAAGTCACTGAATATCCCTTGGAGTCCAGCTGAGTCAATCGTCAAGAAATGGAAAGAATATGACACAGCTGTAAATCTGCCTAGAGCAGGCCATCCTCAAAAACTGAGTGACCATGCAAGAAGGGGACTAGTGAGGGAGGCCACCAAGAGACCTATGGCAACTCTGGAGGAGTTTCAAGCTTCACTGGCTGAGATGGGAGAGACTGCACATACAACAACTGCTGCCTGGGTGCTTCACCAGTCACAGCTTTATGAGAGAGTGGCATAGAGAAAGCCAGTGTTGAAAAAAAACCTCTCATGAAATCTCGGCTAGAGTTTGCCAGAAGGCAAGTGGGAGACTCTCGTCAGCTACAAAAACGACCTATGGTCTGATGAAACCAAAATTGAGCTTTGAGGCCATCAGATTAAAAGCGATGTTTGGCATAAACCAAACACCGCATATCAAAAACACACCATCCCTACTGTGAAACATGGTGTAGCTGCTTCATGCTGTGGGGATGCTTCACTGCAGCAGGCCCTGGAAGGCTTGTCGAGAATTTGTGGTTGAACTTGAAAAGGGCTATTCACGCACGATTCCCATGCAATCTGACAGAGCTTGAGAAGGTTTGAAAAGAGGAATGGGGAAAACTTGCAGTTTCCAGATGTACAAAGCTGATAGAGACCTATCCATACAGACTCAAGGTTGTAATTGTTGCCAAAGGTGCATCTACTAAAATACTGACTTGAAGGGGGTGAATACTTGCGCAATCAATTATTGTGTTTTATATTTGTAATTAATTTAGATCACTTTGTAGAGATCTGTTTTCAATTTGACATGAAAGACTTTTTTTGTTGATCAGTGTTAAAAAAGCCAACTTAAATCCACTGTGATTCAATGTTGTAAAACAATAAAACATCAATACTTCCGGGGGGGAGGGGGAGTGGGAGAGGAGAGTGAATACTTTTCATAGGCACTGTAAATAAGTAGTGAAAAAATAGAGCAAGAAGTGAGATAGCTGATGTTCCATTTACAAATCTGATGGTGAAGGGGAATAAGCTGTTCGTAAAGTTCAAGTTTAATTGTCATTCAAACGTACATGAACACCCATGAATACAGCCAATACAGATAGGAGCAGAATTAGGCCATTCGACCCAATGAGTCTGCTCCACCATGTAATCATCACTGACTTATTTTCCCTCTCAACCCCATTCTCCTGCCTTTTCCCCAAAACCTTTTGACATCCTTACTAATAAATTACCCATAAACCTCTGCTTTAAATGTATCCGATGACTTAGCCTCCAAGGCCATCTGTTACAATGAATTCCACATATTCACCACCCTCTGGCTAAAGAAATTCCTCCTCATCTCTGTTCTAAATGGACACCCTTCTATTCTGAGCCCTCTGGTCTTAAACTCTCCCACATTGGAAACATCCTCTCCATGTCCACTCTAAATAGGCTTTTCAATACTCAATAAGTTTAAATAATATCCCACTCATTCTTCTAAGCACCAGCAAGTTCAGGCCCAGAGCTATTGAACACTCCTGATACATTAATCCTTTCCTTCCCAGGATCATTTTCGTGAAACTCTTTTGGACCCTCTCCAATACCAGCACGTCTTTTCTTAGATATGGCGCCCAAAACTGCTCACAGTATTCCAAATGTGGTCTGATTAATGCCTTATAAAGCCTCAGCATTATATCCATACTTACATACTTTAGTCCTCTTAAAACAAATGCTATCAATGCTATTACCTTCCTCACCACTGACTCAACCTGAAAGTTAACCTTTGGGGAATTCTGTACGAGGACTCTCAATCACTTTATTCCTCCTACCAAAGAACAAGACCATATACTTCCCCACACGGTATTCCATCTGCCATTTCTTTGGCCTTTCTCCTAATCTATTCAAGTCCTTCTGCAGACACCCTGCTTCCCTAACACTACATGCTCCACCACCTGTCTTCGTATCGTCCGTAAACATGGCCACAAAGCCATCAATTCTGTCATCTAGATCATTAACATATAACATGAAAAGTAGGGGGCTCAACAGAAACCCCTGCAGCACACCACCATTCACCACCAGCCAATCAGAAAAGGTCCCCTTATTCCAACTTTATTAACTACCGTACTCTCATTCCAATACCTTCTTTCCTTCAATTACCATCCCAGTAAGTTTACCTGTTATTTAATCTCTCTATTGCACTACCACTACCCTGATGAGATGATAAGACATCTAACTAAAATTATTTAAATACCGAATCCTGTAAATAAACAGGGGCTAAGTCTGCTAATGAAGAACTAAGCATTTTTTCAGTTGATAAAATAGAAGAAAAATTTAAAGATTGTCCAGTTACATTCTGGAGAATGGGCCAACAAGATCGAAATGAAAATCATTCTGAGGTGATGAATAGTTGGCATGACCAAAGAAAATTTTCAACTCTGCACTAGTTTCTTGTACAGCTGAACATGCAGCAGAACAACAGTGGATTCAAAAGATGCCATGTTTGTGCGTTCTCCCCATCACTGCGTAGGTTTTCTCCAGGTGCTCTGGCTTCCTCCCACAATCCAAAGATGTACCATATGGTAGGTTAAGGTTAATTGGTTATTGTAAATTGTCCCATGATTAGGCGAGGATCAAATCAGGGGATTGCTGGGTGGTGTGGCTCACATAGCCAGAAGGGCCCATTCTGTGCTGTATCTCAATAAATAAATAAAATTAACACAACAGATCAAAGTTCACCTGCGTGGGCAATCAGATTCAGATAACTAAAAGCCTTAGAGAGCAACCTTCCTAGATGTTGGAAACTGTAAAAACACAATGAAAGTCCAGCATTAAGGAATCAGTAAATAGGAAAGAATAGGTGGGATACAGAAATGAAGAAAGGAGGAATGAGGGAGGGAAAGATGAGAAACAGAAACAAGAAGAGGAGAAAAAGGTAGAGCAGCTACAGGGAGAAAGAAAAAGAAGAGGTGGTGTTGTAAAATATAAGAATCAGATGTATTATCACTGACTTTGCCCTTCCCTTGGACAACATTGGTGTCATGGAGAGGGGAGACTTGCAGCATGGGCAACTGCTGGTCTTCCATACAACCTTGCCCAGGCCTGCGCCCTGGAGAGTGAAGGTTTTCCAGGTGCAGATCCATGATCTCTCAAGACTAACGGATGCCTTTAATTTAATTTAATAATCACTGACTTAGATGACATGAAATTTGTTTTGCGGCAGGAGGTAGAATTGCCATTAAAAATGAATGGCATATTTGATTCTGCTTCAGATCTGATCAAAGACATCAAATCACTATAAATTACACAAATAAATGAATAATGCAAAAGATGAATGATGAGCTAGTGTTCATGGACCATTCAAGAATCTTATAGTGAAGGGGAAGAAGCAGTTTCTGAATCATTGAATGTGAGTCTTTGGGCTCCTATACCTTCTCCCCTACGGTCATAATCAGAAGAGGGCATGTCCCAGATGGTGAAGGAAATAATGGAAATAATGGTAACATAAGTTACCTCAACAGGGTAGCTAATGAAAGTGAACTGGAAAAGATCAAGTACATGTATGTCACCATGTACTAATGTACTACCCTGAGATTCATTTTCTAGCAGGCATTCACAGTAGAACAAAGAAATTACATTTCTCATAATTTCTGAGATTCTCCCCCCCCCCCAATACTTTATTCCAATCACCTTGAAAGTCAGGGCCAGATGGAAGACGAAAAGACAAACCCATAGTTGGCTCTGCACCGATTAAAGCGTCAAGCAAGATTTAAGTCGTCACGGACGAGATTGGAAAATGAACAAGCGTTCAACACCATCTGCTTGCATTTGACCAATCTCTCTCTCTTCTTGCTACTATGGTCAGGCAGGAGGTGCACAGGTCTTGGGTTTAGGAGCAGCTGTTGCCCTGCTCCCTGGAGTCATTGGGCTCCAGGACGGGCTTCATCTGCACCAGCACTGAGCAGGCTCTGCAGCTATACACTCATTTTCAGGGACTCTATAGGTCACGGTCCATGTATTTTTGTTTACTTTTCTTTCAGTTTACCTGAATTGATCGAGGCTCTGTAGCTGTGGCACTTGCTCTAGCACTGAACTGACTCTGTAGCTGTGGCACTTGCCTCAGCGCTGAACTGGCTCCGGGCTGTGGACTCACTTTCAGGGACTCCGCGATTAATGTTCTGTGTGTTAACTGTTTACTTTTTTATTGCTTGCACAATATGTTCTTTTTTTCACACACTGGATGTTTGACTGTCTTTTGCTGTGTGGTGTTTTTAATAGGCTCTATTGTGTTTCTTTATTTTGTGGCTGCCTATAAAGGGACAAATCGTTCCTTTACAGACAAAAGGATACTGTACATACTTTGAATGTAATTTGAAGTACATACCTTGAAAAATGGAGGGAATTATGATGAACTAATTGTTCCAACTAAAAGGCAGGGTATTTAAATTTGTGAACTCTCCCATCTCTTAGCCGGTTTGAAGCTCAATCAAGCTGTGGGAACTCTTCCACTGAATAATTTTATATGTCAACGGAGGGGGAGGGAAGACAATTCAAGAAAGCAAAATGTCATTTAAAAAGAGGGAAATTACAGAATGCTACTCTACAGAGAGATCTGGTGCCCTTGTACTCGAAGCAAACAAAGTTGGCATGCAGATACAGCAAGAACATAGAAAAACACATGGAATATTGTCTTTATTGCAAGAAGGACGGATTATAAAAGTCAAAAAGCCTTGCTACCACTGTTCAGCACTTTGGCAAGATCATACCTATGGAGTACTCCATATTCTATTGTTTGTCAAATTTAAAATATATATTTGCATTGGAGGCACTTCAGAGAAAGTTCATTAGACTGAATCTAGGGAAGAAGGGATTGCCTCATTAGGAACAATTACGTATACCAATACTCGGGGGTTAGAAGAATAGATGACTTTACTAAAACATAATGATTCTGCAGGGGCACAGCATTATAGCTACTGAGAGGATGATTCTTCTCACAAGAGAATATAAAAACAGAGGATAATTTCAGAATAAAGCATCGCGTGTTTATGGTTCTGATAAAACGTCTCGGGCTGAAACGTCAACTGTTTATTCATTCCACGAGAAAGCCTGCAGAAGCTGGAAATCCAAAGCAACATATACAAAATGCTGGAGGAACTTAGCAGGTCATGCAGCATCTATGGAAATGGACAGATAGCCACTTTCGGCCGAGACCCTTCTTCAGGACTTTCAATTCTTTATTGGTGCTATTATAATCTTACGTTATCATGATCAGTTAGTAATCCAAAAATACTTGTAAATGCTCTTTTGAGTAGAAAATGAATTTTTAGCCAACCTTTCTGGAAAAAAAAGTAGTTAAGCTTAGCTTGCCTTTCTTGAAATTGATCTTTTTCTTTCCCTTCCATAAATTTTAAAAATTCATAAGGATAACATAATAAATTTCTGTTTTTAATAAGACTCGAGGCTTTCTGATATCCTTCCTCATTCTCAAACCCAAGCAGCAGTGGAAACATTTCTAGATTTCCTTTTGCAATATGATTATTCCAAAGACTCAGTTTCCTTTTAAATTCAAGAATCTTATTATTTGAAATCAAAACACTTTCTCCAGGGCCTTGTTCAACTGGTTCATATGATGAAAAATGTCTGCTTAGTAGGCTAGTTTCTGCAGCCATTCTTCATCTTCAAAGCACTCAGCAAAATCTGGCCTTGAAAGTGCTTCTACATTTCACCTTTCAGCTCAAACACCCTGTTGAGAACTCTTCCTCTGCTAAGCCACCGGATTTCCGTACGTAGTAGGAGATTGGTACCTCTTTGTCCAGGTTTTCACACAGTTTTTAAACATTCTCGAGTGAACTGGTCTTTGCTTAATAAATTTAACCATTTTTGTAGCATCATCCAGAACTTTTTTCATTTCATCTCCTCATCAACCTACCATCCTCCCCTCCATGCAATACAGCACCCACACCAATTATCAGCCCACCATCCTCCCCTCCGTGCAATACAGTGCTTATCAATTATCAACGGACTCCCCTATCTCGCGTCAAAAACTGAGAATGGACTCAACCAAATAAACACAGTCTCACTGGGCACAGACAAACTGGGCAGAGAGAGCTCTGATGAAATTGCTAATGAGACTGCATCATACATCGTACTAAGTTCAAAAAATGATTTTAAAAAATATTTTAAATTATTTTTTTTAAACCATGATCTCTCGTGGAACTCCTGATGACATCTCTCAGAACCGTAAGGTTCCGTGGAACATAGGTTGAGAAACTTTGTCCTGGTTGGTGAAGGTCCTTCATGATGAATGCCAACTTCTTGAGGCATCACATTTTGAAGACGTCCTTGAAAGTGGGAAATCTTGTGTCCATGATGGAGCTGGCTGAGTCTACAACCTTCTACAGCTTTTTCCAATCCTAAGCATTTGGTGTTTCATATAGTAGTGACGCAACCAGTCAGAATGTTCTCCACAGTACACCCGCAGAAATTTGCTAGAGTCATTGGCGACATACTAGATCTCCTCCAAGTCCGAATGAAATATAGCTGCTGGCATAACTTCTTCATTAATTGCATCAATACATTGGACCCAGGATAAAGCTTCTGAGACACTGACACCCTGGAACATGAAGCTGCTGATCTTTTACACTGCTGACCCCTTGATGAGGTCTGCCGTGTGTTCTCCCAAATTCCCCTACCGGAAGTTCACAATCAATTCCACTAGTTTACCTCACTGAAGTACCCCATCTCATAAGACTGTAAGACATAGGAGCATAATTAGGCCATCTAGCTCATCGAGTCTTCTCTGCCATTCAATCATGGCTGATCCTTTTTTCCCCTTCTCAGCCCCACTCCCCAGCCTTCTCCTTTGATGCTGTGTCAATCAAGAATATATCAATCTCCACCTTAAATACACCCAATGACCTGGCCTCCACAGCTGTCTGTGTAACAAATTCCACAAATTCACCACCCTGGCTAAAGAAATTTCTCTGCATCTGTGTTTTAAATGGACGTCCCTCTATCCTGAGGCTGTGTCCTCTTGTCCTATTCTCTCCCACCATGGGAAACATCCTTTCCACATCTACTCCTTTCAACATACTAAAGGTTTTAATGAGATCCCCCCTCATCCCTCTAAATTCCAGCGAGTAAAGACCCAAAGCCATCGAACGTTCCTCGTATGATAATCCTTTCACTCCTGAAATCATCCTTGTGAACATCCTCTGAACCCTCTCCAAAGCCAGCACATTTTTTCTTAGATGAGGAGGCCAAAACTGTTCACAATACTCATGATGAGGCCTCACCAATGCCTTATAAAGCCTCAGCATCACCTCTCTGCTCTTGTATTTTAGACCTCTTAAAATGAATGCATTTGCCTTCCTCACCACCGACTCTACATTCAAGTTAACCTTCAGGGTGTTCTGCACAAGGGCTCCCAAGTCTCTTTGCATCTAGAATTTTTGGATTTTCTCCCTGTTTAGAAAATAGTCTACATATCTATTTATACCACCAAAGTGCATGACCATGCATTTTCCAACATTGTATTCATTTGCCACTTTCTTGCCCATTCTCCTAATCGGTCTAAGTCCTTCTGCATCTGATATCTGTTTCCTCAATACCACCTGTCCCTTCACCAATCTTCATATCATTTGCAAACCTGGCAACAAAGCCATCTATTCCATCATCTAAATCACTGACATACAGCATGAAGAGAAGTGGTCACAATACCAATCCCTGTGGAACAACACTAGTCACTGGCAGTCAACCAGAAAAGAATCCTTTTATTCTCACTCGCTGCCTCCTACCAATCAGACAATGCTCTGACCATGCTGATTGTTTCCTGTAATACTATGGGCTTAAAACTTGGTAAACAGCCTTATGTGAGGCGCCTTCTCAAAGGTTTTCTGTAAGTCCAAATATACAACATCCACTGCATCCCTTTCATCCATCCTACCTGCAATCTCCTCAAAAAAATTCCAACAGGTTCGTCAGGCAAGACTTTCCCTGGAAGAAACCATGCTGACTTTGTCCTACCTTGTCCTGTGTCACCAAGTAATCCACAAACTTTTGCAACATTTGCAATTTTCCAGTCCTCCGGAACCATACGAGAGTCCAGTGGTTCTTGAAAGATTGTTGCTAATGATTCCACAATCCCTACCACTACCTCTTTCAGAACCTTAGGCTGCAGTTCATCGGGTCTGGATGACTTATGTACGCTTAGATCTTTCAGCTTTTTGAGCACCTTCTCCCTTGTACTAGTAACTGCACTCATTAGAGATTCTGCCATTAACAATGGTATCATGGTTGAACTTATAAATGGTGCTTGAGATGTGCAAAGTCACACAGTCATGGTATAGAGAGAAGAGAGCAGTGGGCTAAACATGTATCCTGAAGGGTATGTATGTGTGTGTATTGAATGTCAATGAGGTGATATTACTTCCAATCCACACAGTCGATTATGTCCCAATGAAGAAGTCAAAGGTCCAATTGCAGAGGGAGGTAGAGGCCCAGGATTTGAAGGTTGTTGATTAGCACTGAGGGATGATGATGGTGTTGAATTCTGATATGTAATCAATAAGCAGCAGCTCCAAGTGCTCCAAGGCTGAGTGGAGAGCCAGTGAAATTTCATCCACTGTGGATCAGTTGTCATGGTAGGCAAATTGCAACGGGTCCAGGTCCTTGCTCAAGCAAGAGTTAATTCCAGACGTAGCCAACCCTTCAAAGCACTTCATCACAATCGATGCGCGTGCTAATGGGAGATAGTCATTGAGTACTCTCCCTGCTCTTCTTGGGTACTGTTATGATTAATACCCTTCTGAAGCAAGTAGGAACCTCAAATGCAGCAGGAAAGGATTGAAGAGGTACTCCTTTAGTTCTTTAAACAGCTTTGAAGCTGGCAACATTAATTGGAAATAAACTTGCTAAGCCTCCTGGACCTTATATGTGCCCTGCATTGGCAGCTTTTTGTGATAAAGGCTATCACCACATTACTCACACACCCTTGCTTTATGGACAGTTCAATTGAACTGGTCATATTCTCCTGAGCTTTGTAAATCATGCACTCTTTTTGTGTTAGATCGATGCAAGAAACTGAAGAGGCAAGCTACAGCCTGTTAACAGAAAGTCAGGAACTGCAGATGTGGAATTGCTTTGTATCCCTAATGCATTTCTCTGATCACGCAGGATACTTTGACAATGATACTGGCCAAGTGGAAAAAGCTTCACCGATCCCAAGGGTTCACAAATTGATCTCTGCATTTTTGTACTGTAGTTCTGTAAACCAAGGTTGTCTTTATAACAAGAATCACTTTTACCACAGGCATTCATTACATAAACATTTGTGTCTGATATTATGGAAATCATGCTATATATTTGTGGTTTGTGCACATTCCTGTGTGGTGATGTCTTTCTATTTCTCAGTGGGTGTTGGGAGAAATGTGACTACTCACTTTGTGAATGTCTAAAGAGGTTGAAACATAATGCCTGCCTGTCAAAGTGAGTCCTACTGTGGACTCCACAATCAAATAGAACTTAATATTTCTGGTAAGCAAAGAAAACAGAAAGGCAAAATGCTGCCAATGCTGTGCATATAAAATGGTCTACAAGACTTAGCAAGTTTATTTCCCATTAATGCTGCATGCTTCGAAGCTCATGAAAACACTGAAAGAGTACAAACACACATTATAGCATTCCTCATTTTGTCTTTTCTTCAGAACTTTGAAAATAAATTCACTCCCTTTTGTCTTGACAGAATATGTTTTATCATCGACATATGACATGATTTTTTTTTTGTTTTTGTGGCAGTGGTATACTGCAAGACATAAAAATTACTATAAGTTGCAATATAGGTAGATAAGAGTGAAAGAGGAATTGTGAAGTAGTGTTCATGGGCCATTCAGAAATCTGATGGCAAAGGGGAAGAAGCTGCTCCTAAAACACTGAGTGTGGGTCTTCAGGCTCCTGTACTTCCTTCCTGATGGTAGTAATGAGAAGAGGGCATGTCATGGGTGGTGACTGTCCTCAGCTACACTTACTTAATATCAGAATTAAATTTAATATTTGTTTAATATCAGAATTAAATTAGAAAATAATACCAGAAAGCCTATTTAATATCAGAAGCTATTTTTAAGTTGGAGAAAAATTTAAAATGTATTGGCTTTTTCGATTTGCATAACTTTGAGAAAATTAACGTAAACTTCTGCTGGTAATTAAGTTCCTTAGAAGAGCTGATGAAATACCTGCCTTCCATCATACTGAAAAATGCCTGTAAATGAATTAGTTTTATCAAATGAGAGGTATTGCACCAAGCTGCTTCAGGAAAAGTACCTCATAAAAGTCCTTCACAACCCCCACACCATACAATGCAATCCACCGTATTCATAATTTAACGTCCTTCACAACCCCGCAGCGTACAATGCAACCCACCGTATTCATAATTTAACATCCCTCACAACCCCTATACCAACAATCCAACCCAACGTATGCACGAGTTTTCCTAAGACTTCAGTCATTTATATTAATAAGATGGGTCTCTGATCTAAGCAGTTTTCAACAAACATTAAAAGGTGTACCTTTACAATAACTTCAGCACTTACAAACTACAACACCAGCCGCCAGGAAGGACAATGGCTGAGACTCTTGGGAGTACCACCACTTGCAGGTTCCCCTCCAAACCCCACACCATTCTGTCCTGAAATACACTCTCCATTGCCTCTGGATTTTGAACTCCTTACTTGACCTCACTGTGGGACTACATCAGCACAAAGACCCCACCATTTCAAGAGGGTAGGTTATCAATAATGATCCACTCCAGCAATGCTGATGCCATGGGTATGAATTTCAAAAGGCATAGTTTCAGCCATGAATGCTTCACAATTCAAGATACACATAGAGGTAGTGGGTCCTGTAGGCGCAGACACCGTGTGTAAAGGACTGCAGTTCAATTTCAAATGCTAAGTTCGGATTGTACATTGAAGTAGAATATATACTTCCTGTTCCAGCGATTCTGATGTTATTTCTGAGAGACAAGACGATGATATGCCTAACAAGTACATAGCAAACAAAAAAGAAGAAATGACTGAGCTAATCAGTCCCTCGGGTAATGGAACAATCAGAACTAATTCAGAGTTGAAAGTACAGAATAATTATTCAATTATATTATTCAGAAACAAATGAAGTTTTTTTTTAAATCACATAGTTCTAACTTGAAATCTGGAAAATAATTTTGGAGTACAATTTACACTGATCAAATCTCAAAAACACCTTAAATTAATCTGGATCTCCAATTTGAACATCAGTCAATCACAGAATTTCTGTGAGATTCCTGGACTTTTATATAATATTAAGCTTCCAGCCTGGCAAAAAACTGAAAACTGTTAAGGCTGGTTGGACTTTTCACAGCAACACACACACAAAGTTGCTGAGCAGAAAGTATGTGATTATATCTTACTTAAGGTTGAGCTTGGCAATTCAATAAAGGGTCTTTGAAAAATAAAATCGAGATGGAGCAATGATCACAGTAAATTTCACACCAAAGTTAAATGGGCAGTAGTTGGAGTTGGTGGATCTAAGCAAATTTTAAACTCAGTGCCAAAGAGAAGCTCCTCAAAGTAACAGTTCGCACACTTTCAGGAATAAAGGCATTTTGCCAAATTTTTAACATAGTATATTATAGCACAATACAGGCCGGTGATTTTATGCCAAACTTTTAAACTACTCTCAGATCAATCTTCCTACATAACCCTCCATTTTTCTATCATCCCCATGCCTATCAATCAAATTATCTTCAGTTGTGATTTTCTGGTTTAAAAAATTGCATCCTGCATGTATGTTTTATATAGGTATAACATACTAGATATGTCTTTATATGCACAAAATGCTGGAGCAACTGAGCAGGTCCAGCAGCATCTATGAATAGTGAATAGCTGAACTTCCAGGCAGAGATTCTTCTCAGCCCGAAGTGTTGACTGTTTATTCATTTCCATTGATGCTGCCTTGCCTGCTGAGTTCTTCCAGCATTTTGTATTTGTTACTCTGGATTCCCAGCATCTGCAGAAACTCTTGTGTTGATTTTTTTAGTATGAACTTTATATATAGATGACTGTAGTCATCCACTCTACACTGAAAAATTGGCCATGAAAAATGACATTCTGTTGACAAAGAGTACGGAAGGATTACATCTTTAGAAATAGGAATTTTAGATATCATTATCAGACTTTAAAAATAACATTCTGGGAACTATCTGCCAGGTCTTACCTCTTATTCCCACTCTTCAACTCCCACCATCCAGCTACTACAAATTCAAGATAAGCAACTTTAAACTGGTGTTCACTTATTTTGTTTGTCTGAAATCTTGCCAAAAGGCCCACAAATAAGGTAGAGTGAGTACTTCAAGATGGATCTTTGAGAGAGTGGAAAGAATAACAGTCATTAAGGATTCTTTGGCTAAAAGTGAATAAGTTAAGAAATTAGCTGCAAAATTGCACCGTTCTATCAAAGAGTACTTGAAAAATGCATGAGATAAAAATATCAAATAGATAGGCGTTGATGTTGCTGAAATGAGAAAAGCCTTAACCAAAATTTCTCAGGATAAGCAGCACAATACATTTCACCCGAGACAAATGTAAAAACCACAGGGACAATGCCTGATTTTGTGCTATTTAAGGTTAGCTTTATTTGTCAGAGGTACATAGAGAAAAAACGTGAAATGCCTCGTTTGTATCATGGATGTGCTGGGGTAACAAGTGTCGCCATGCTTCTGACACCAACATAGCATTCCCACAATTTACTCCCTAACCAGTATGTCTTTGCATAGTGGGAGGGAATCAGAGCATCTGGAGGAACCCCACTGGGTCTCGGGGACAACATACAAACTCTTTACAGACAGCACTGGAAATTGGTCATTGATTGATAATCACTGGTGCTGATAGCATGGCACAAACTGCTACACTACCATGCTGCCCCATGCCATTTACACAATATGCATCACATCCACAAAATCACCCCCCCCACCAACCCAATGAATGAGTCATTTCCTCTAAAGGAAGATGGTTTGGAAGTGCCCACTTTCAATATTTTAATAGTAGATTTGTGACTCGAGTGATAGAAACACAATTCAGGCACAGCAAAGACATGAAAAGTCTTTAACCTGATACATGTATTTCATAATTGGTGTTGCACAAAAACTTCCACCTGAGAGCTTCTCCAAACTCATAACGCAGTGATATGTTTGCTAATTCTGCTCGTGCCACCTAAGTGAATATACTGAATGGTTCTTTGCAACTTGGCCTGCAACCTGTTCACAGAAAGAGTACAGCATCCACCCCTAACTCAATAATATATCAAGTTAGCAACAAAGTAACCATCTATCCTGTATAACTCTAGAATATTCCTCACTACTTTTCCAAACATTTTTCCAATTTGACTGCAACTAGAGTAATTTTGCCTGCTGTTTTGAAGATAAATGTATATGAAGGGTTGGGATCTCTTTGGTACTGGACAAAATATTTACATTCACATTTATTTTAACTTAATTTCTGTTGCAGGAATACTTTAGGTTTCATCATCTGTGTAAGATACTGGCCAACTATGTGTGATACAGTCAATGTATCCTGGGAACACATCTCTTTTCCCATGTATCCAAACATATGGAATTTTACTTGATGCAGGAGAATGCTGTCCCTAGACAGATGATGTATACTTCATCTATACCTGGAAAATCAATACCACGAATGAATCTTTCCTTTTATTGCCTCTGGCACTCAATGATTGGATCATTGTCAATGATTTCATTATCCATTTATCCCATCCTTCCATATATAAACTAAAGTAATCCACAAAAAAAACAAATAATCAAATCAACACCTCATCTTAAAAAAATTACTTGAACTCTAAACAGAATTCTTAGAATAGGGGTCATATTAGAGTAAATCCACTAACACCATCCAATGGACAATGTGTTATAATGGCTAAGTTACTCAACTTAAGACTCAGAGGACTGAACAATTATTCTGCTGTGAAATTAAATTCAAGCAATTAAGTCAATCTGAAATGGTAACCACAAAACCAGTGAATGGCTTCATAATGTCCTCATAATCTAATCTAAACACTTTCAAGTTAACTAATGTCTTAAAATCATACCAAGATGCTCATCTTAGCTAGTCACATTTGCCTGCATTTGGTCTATATCCTTTAAAACTTCCCTGCCCATGCACCTGTCCAAGTGTCTTTTAAATGCTATATCTGGTAGTTCATTCTACATACTCACCACTCTGTGTGAACAAGTTGCTCCTCAGGTTCCTTTAGAATTTTATCCCTTTCATTTTCAAGCTATATCTTCTAGTTTTTGATTCCCTTTTCTTTGGGCTTGTGTGGGGAGCTGGAGAGTGTTAGAGGACCTGAATTGGTTAATTGTTGTTTAATAAGATACGTTAATCGCTTAGAGTTCCGTGTCGTTCTCGAAGGACTCACTCTTTATAATGTGAAGTCCTGGTGCTTTCTGTATAAATTTGTCAAATTTATTTTAATAGCCTCAGGGATTCTGTGCTAGTTATATGACTTAAACAGACACGAGATTAGAGTTAATCGCTATGTCCTAGTTTGAGAATGTTACGCCTTGTGTGTCGCTCGGCTGAGCCACCAATGCTCTATGGAATTCTTAACAATAAACTCTGGTCGCCGTCTCTCCAGAAGAGTCTGCCTTTCTTCCGCACTTGGGTGTCAACGCTCAAACAACAAAGGCAAGTTTAAACCAATATACTTTCAACATCTCCATTCAATACATGAGGGCCGCCACTTTTTATTCCCACAATCCCCATTCTCCACTGGCGCGCATGCACATAACAGGGAAAGAGTGTATGTCTACTAAATACTTACATAGCCAAATGAACAGAACTCAACATTGGGTTCTGACGTTGCCAGCTCACATTGTAACAATGTGTGCATTTTCCCATAACAAACAAAATTAATCATCAACATCTGCTCCTTACCATGAAGCCAATTATGTATCCACTTAGCTAGCTTTCCCTAGATCCCATGTGATCCAGCTTTCCAGACTATACTTCTATTGGGGAATTTGTTAAAGTACATGCAGACAACATCTTCATCGATCCTCTTGGTTACCTCTTCAAAAAACTCTAATGGATTTGTGTTCAAAGTAAATGTATGTCACCATATATTACTCTGAGATTTATTTATCTCAGTAGAACAAAGAAATACAATAGAATCAATGAAAAGCAACAAAGACAAACAATCAATGTGTAAAAGAAGAAAAAAAGACAAACAGTAATAAGAATAAATAAGTAATAAATAATATTGAGAACATGGGTTGTAGAGCCCTTGAAAGTGAGTCCATAGCTTGTGGAATCAGTTCAATGCTGAGGTGGGTGAAGTTATCCACGCTGGCTCAGGAGCCTGATAGTTCAAGAAAGACTTGGTCTTTATTTGGGATAAACTATTTTTTTCAAATCTATAGCAACATGGTTGGCCTTAGGTAGCTTCTGAAATATTTAATTTCAGGAGCAATTAGTGACGGGCTGAAAAACACCGATCTAGAAAGCAGTATCATGGTTACTTTAGATAAATAGCCAAATGTGCTAATGATACATGTAAACTTTCTGATGTAACATATAGCAAAGGTATTTTTAAGTAGAGGATTTCACATCTGTAACAGAAATATTTTACAGGGAAATAATGAGAGGATTACTTGTTGCTGTTGGAGATATCAGTGCCAGTTTGTTCAATCTTCAAACCTATGAGCATGAATCAGCTGCTAATTAAAATGCACACAAAATGACATTGGCATGTTCAAAGATCAAAGTGTATTATCAAAGTACATATACGTCACCATATGCTACCCTGATTCAATTTTTTGTGGGCATACACAGTAAGTATAAAGAAACACAATAGAATCAATGAAAAACCACAACCAATGTCTAAACAACAACAAACTGTGCAAACACAAAAAAGAAGAAGAAGAAGAAAGAAAGAAAGAAAGAAAGAAAGAAATAAGCAATAAATATCAACAACATGAGATTTTAGAGTCCTTCAAAGTGAGTCCAGAGGTTGTCAGAACATTTCAGTGTTTGGGTGAATGAAGTTATTCCCACTGGTTCAAGAGCCTGATGGTTGATTGGTAATAAGTGCTCCTGAATAAGGTGGTTTGGGTCCTGAGACTCCGATTTACAGCTGCCAACAAGCAAGTGAGATGGGCTGTGTCAACAAAGGCTATTTGCTCAGTTTTTATTTCCTCATCACACCAAATTGCCCGAACACTATCCAATTTAGTTTGACACCGATGTCAACAATCTAAAATTGCTACCCATAGAGATTATTCAAAGAAACAGTATCACTTGTCAGATATTCAAGCTAACCTCGGCTGATGCACTTATGTCCTATAGTTTTATAACTTTTATTATAAGAAGAAAAGTGAACTGAATAAGCCAGTAGACAAGATTTAATATGAAAAGAAATTTGCTAGTTTATTGCAGGGAACGCAGCCAAACTAAAATTGTTAAGAACCACTACCTCTTCTTGTTTATCCCCATCACTACTTTCCCATACTTTGTAGAGAAAAACACAGCAATTTGCCATTATTAAAGCTAATTATCCCCTATTCTGGCTAACTTTATATGAGCAGAGGCCCTAACAAACTAACAGCATACGCCACCTACCGACAGGGTTCAGCATCACAACTGAATTACCATCGTCACTTTCAAGCCGATGGCATTATTGTTTTAGAAGTACAAGACAAGATGAAGGCAAATCGATGATCTCTTAAATTCTATCATCGTTGAAGTGTTTTCTTTATCGTAGTCAACCAGAGTGGTTACTGACTGGCTGCATTACTGCCTGAAATGGGAATGCAGAGGGTGGTGCAGACAGCCCAGCGCATCTGTAGATGTGAACTTCCCACTATTCAGGACATTTACAGCAACAGGTGTGTAAAAAGGGCCCGAAGGATCATTGGGGACCTGAGTCACCCCAACCACAAACTGTTCCAGTTTCTACCATCTGGGAAACGGCACTGCAGCATAAAAGCCAGGACAAACAGGCTCCGGGACAGCTTCTTCCACCAGGCCATCAGACTGATAAATTCACGCTGATGTAACTGTATTTCTATGCTATATTGACTGTTCTATTGCACATACTATTTATTACAAATTAAGATAAATTGCACATCGCACATTTAGATGGAAACGTAACAAAGATTTTTACTCCTCATGTATATGAAGGACGTAAGTAATAAAGTCAATTCAATTCATTTCAAATATTCCATTCATCAATACTCTGCCTACCTCCATGTTAAATTATAGGAGGCTTATGAAAGAAGGCAATCAGTTATCGATAAGTTAAGAATATAAACATCTAAGGTGCTGTTCTGAGTTCCAACTTCACCACTTGTAATAGATTTTAACAAACTACTATGCTGCAACCAGCGTAGAAAGATGAATAATTTAGAAGGATAGCATTTTTCTTACGGAGGGTTGGAGGTATATGAAAGGAGATGTCAGAGGAAGTGGTAGAGATGGGTACAAATTTAGGATAATTACTTATCTCTCAGACTCCCGTTAAATTATTCATCTTTCTAAACTGCTTAAACCTTTGCTTTAGCATCACAGAGTTATACAGCAAGGATAAAAAACCCTCTAGCCCAACACATATATGACACACAAGTTTTTTTTAAAGATAAAGATTAGCTTTAGTTGACACATGTACATCAAAACATACAGTGAAATGCACTGTTCTCCATCAACAAATAAAACAGCCCAAGGATTGTGCTGGGGGAGCCCACAAATATCGACACACTTCTGGCACCAACATAGCATGCCCATAACTCACTAACCCTGTCCCTAACTATACGTCTTTGGAATGTGGGAGGAAACCAGAACACAGAGGAAACCCGCGTGGTCGCGGGGAGAATATACAAACTCCTTACAGACAGCAGCAAGAAGTGAACGCTGGCGATTGCACCAGCTGCTATGCTACCATACCACCCCCATGGTACACGGGTAGTTGCCTACCTGAACTAATCCCATTTGTCTGTATTTGGCCTATATACCTCTAAACCTTTTCTATCTTTATATCTTTCTAAATGAGTATTAAAAATTGTTATCATACCCACCTCTAGCAGTTCCTTTGGCAATTCATTCTATATACTCTACCCTACCATATGCTGTGTGAAAATGTTAAAGGTTCCATTTAAATTCACCTCTCAGCTTAAATCAATGCCCGATAGTTCTTGTCTACCCTGGTATAAAGACTGAGCATTCACCTGCTCTGTACCCCTCATGATTTTATAAACCTCCATGAGGTCAGCTCTTAACTTTCTACACTCAGAGGGAAAAGCCCCAGCCTATCCAGCCTCTCCTTGTAACTCCACTCCAAACAGTATCCTTTTTAATCTTTCCTGCACTCTTTCCAGCTTAGTGACATCCTCTCTTTAGCAGATATTTTCCAGAAAACTAAAAAGTCAATGTCATCGAGCAGAAATAGGCCATTTCTCTCTCAACCCGATTCTCCTACCTTCACCTCATAACCTTTCATGTCCTGACATCAAGAATCTATCAACCTCCACTTTAAGTACACTCAATGACATGACCTCCACACCCTCCTGCTAAAGAAATTCTTCCTCATCTCTTATCTGAATGGACGTCCCTCAATTCTGAGGCTGTATCCTCTGGTCCTAAACTCCCCCACTTTAGGAAACATTCTCTTCACATCCACTCTATCTAGGCCTTTCAACATTCAATAGCTTTTCAGTGAGATCCCCCTCATTCTTCTAAATTCCAGTGAATACAGGCCCAGAGCCTTCAAACACTCTTATGATAAGCCTTTCAATCCCATAATCATTTTTGCGTACCTCCTTTGAACCCTCTCCAGTTTTCTTAGATAAGGAGCCCAAAACTGCTCACAATACTCCAAGTGAGCCCTTATAAAGCCTCAGTTAGTCCTCTTGAAATGAATGCTAAAACTGCATTTGCCTTCCTCACCACCACCAGGTTAACTTGCAAGATAACCTTTAGGGAATCCTGCATGAGGATTCCAAAGTCTCTTTGCACCTCAGATCTTTGAATTTCTCCCTGTTCAGAAAATAGTCTATGCCTATATTCCTTCTACCAAAGTGTATGACCATATATTTACCGTCACTGTTTTCCATCTACCACTGCTTTATCCATCTGTCTAAATCCTTCCGCAGACACTACCTGCCCCTCCACCTATCTTTGTATCATCTGAAAACTTGGCCACAAAGCCATGAATCCTTCATTCAAATCATTGACATACAACATAAAAAGAAGTAATCCCAGCACAGACCACTGGCAGCCAATCAGACAAGACTCCCTTTATCCCCACTCTTTGCCGCCTGCCAATTAGCCAATGCTCTATCCATGCTAATACCTTTCCTGTAACACCATGCGTTCTTAACATGCTAAGCAACCTCATGTGGCACCTTGTCAAAGGCATTTTGAAAATCCAAGTTCACAACATCCATCAATTCTCCACCGTTTATCCTACCTGTTATTTCCTCAAAGAATTCAAACACGTTTGTCTGGCAAAATTTTCCCTTAAGGAGACCATGCTGACTACGACCTATTTATATTGTGCATCCACGTACCCATGAATCTGCTGGGGTCATGTATTGTGTCCGCTACTCCAAAAGTGGCATCCTCTACGTTGGTGAGACCTTTTGTAAATTGGGGGACTGCTCCATCCACAAAAAGCGGTACTTCATAGTGCTCAAACATTTTAATTCCCATTCCAATTCTGACACGTCTGTCCATGGTCTCCTCTTCTGCCGAGATGAGCCCACCCTCAGGGTGGAGGAGCAACACCTTATATTTCGTCTGGGTAGCCGCCAACCTGGTAGCATGAATATCGATTTCTCCTTCTGGTAAAAAAATTTCCCTCACCTCCCCTCTTTTTCTATTACCTTCTTT
Organism: Mobula hypostoma; assembly: GCF_963921235.1. NCBI lineage: Eukaryota > Metazoa > Chordata > Chondrichthyes > Myliobatiformes > Myliobatidae > Mobula > Mobula hypostoma. The sequence goes on from NC_086104.1 coordinate 102,418,213, forward strand.
GGCCTCTTTCCTCTTCTCACCTGACTATCACCCCCCCCCCCCACCTGGTAGCCTCCTCCTTTGTTTCTCCCATGGTTCACTCTCCTCTCCTATCAGATTCCTTCTTCTCCAGCACTCTTTCTTTCCTACCAACCCAGCTTCACTTCTCACCTTCTAGCTATCTTCCTACACCTCCCTCTATCTTTTTATTCTGGTATCTTCCCCCTTCCATTCCAGTCCTGAAGAAGGGCCTCAGTCTGAAATGTTGACTTCCTCTCCACAGATGCCGCCTGACCTGCTGAGTTCCTCCAGCATTTTGTGTATGTTGCTTTGGATTTCCAGCATCTGCAGACTTTCTCATATTTATAATACATTATATTTGTAGTGAAGAATACATTGAGAAATTGATTTTTTATTTAATTCTGATTAAATGACTTGGGTATTTATGAATGTTTTTGAAATAATGACTTCCAATAAAATCTGATTTCTTCTAGCTATGAGACTCCGGGTGCAAAGTTTCAAAGCAATTTTTATTGTATTATATAATAACTTGAAAAGATTAAACAACATTCTAGAGGTCTGATTATCACTATTTGAAATTGGTTTCTTGTAAATAAACTGGATGTATCTACCCTTTGTCCTTTGGGCTATTTCTCCCATCGTGGAACAGACACAGACTACCTACCGGGACATCAGAGTGTTAGCACAGGGGGTTCTCAAGGTATAAATAGCTCCCAGAGATCTCCCAGAGTGGATTTCAAAATGTCAGTTAATTTCCTCAGCACAGGTGTCCAGTTTAACTATGGCAGTGAGTTTGGAATCTCAGGCTTACACTTCAAGTTCTCACAAGGCTTGATGGGTAGGTGTTTCGATGCCACTTATTTTGTGACCTTGACGCTGGCTGTAATGACTAGAACTATTATCACAGTCTCAAAATAAGGGACCAGTCACTCATCCTGTTGAGGACCAGCAGCTAATCAGAATCGGATTTCCTATCACTGACCTATATGATGTGAATTGTTTTCTTTTACAGAAGCAATACAGCGCAAAGACATAAGAATTATTATAAATTACAAACATAATAGTGCTAAAAAAAGGAATAGTAAGGTAGTATTCATGGGTTCATGGACCAATCAGAAATCCGATGGCAGTGGGGAAGAAGCCGTTCTTCAATTGTTGAGCGTGTCTTCAGGTTCCTGTACTTCCCCCCAATGATATTCAAGATCTTAGTCAATAACGAAGCAGGTATGAAGAGCAAAGGGGCCACTTCTAATTCTATTTCTTATTTTCCTCTTTACTATTTTTTTTTAAGTTTAAGATCTGACTCAGTGTATTTTGCAACAATTAGTGATATTGTTCATCTGGAGGAGTGCAGAACTGTCAGGCAAGTCGGGCATAATTACATGGTTTGAAGTTTAAACTGTAAGTTAATAGAGAAGAGTTATTTAGCACTGTCTAATGAAGAGTACTTCAGTGAATATTAATAATTAACATACCCACTTCAAGGTGGGCTTACCAAAGCATATAAAATGCATTTTTACAGTATGTAGTAAGTAGATGCACTATGATGAAAGCATTACATGAAGCATAACTGGTACATTTACCTTAACGTGCGCAAGTCCCACAGTTTGATCCCATCAGTTACAGCAGTGGTCAGAAAGAGATTGTAGAATTCTGAAGGCTGACTACTAAACACTGATCCCTAAAACAAGAGGGAAGAAATAATTGATAAACAATTCACAAAAATTATAACTGCCAATTCAATTTCAAACCATATGTGTTAACACTGCCTGGGAGAAAGACTCCTGGGATTCTAATGAGAATAAGGTTCGTTTCATTAATAACATTAACCAAACAATCTGCTATCAACTCAAGTCACTATTCTTCTAAAACTGGGAGGTCTTCCAGGGGAAATTTTTGAAAAGGTTTCATCATTTCAAACTTAAATTGGCAGACACTGGAAATCTAGAACAACACACGCATAATGCTGGAGGAGCTGTACTGCTGCCGTCAAAAAAAAAAACAAATTTCATGACATATGTCAGTGATGATAAACCCAATTCTGATTCTGATAAATAGTTTTATCCACAAGATGTCAAAACCTTAGTGATAATGCTCCGCATTTCTTTTTCATCTAGTTAAATGTGTTCTTAATACATCCAGGTCAGTGAAAAGTAATTTCACAGATATATGACCAAAAGTGCATAGTGGGATTTCAACATGCATGAGCATTTTTTTTCTTTATCTCTTAGGAGGGTTCGTATATTCTTAGTGAATCTACCTTAGGCATTTCAGCAGAACAAAAAAAAACTATTCTCAGAGGAAATAAAAAAGATTGAAACCAGGGGTCTGGTTAGCCTTGCGTACAACATTTTTCCATCATTATACGGTAGCACAGTGCAGACAAACTGCAGAATGGAAACATATTTCTCATTCTTTCCCACCTCATTCCAACTACTCGCTGATACAGCAGATGCTTCCTCTGAGTGCAAGTGAAACCTCTTTCCTTGTAAGGATAAGAGTGGGCAGAATTTATAACCACAAACTCATCATATTCCTTTGATAAATCAATGTTCCATTTTGTAGCTGCAGTATTAAAACCTAACACATCTGTAATAACAATTTGTATTTCTTGCTACTGACTTACTGTTGCTTTCAATGTTTAATAAACGGATTCACTGCTTTGTTCCCCACTAACTCTAGGATAGTTATAAAATGAAGTACTGCTTCACTATTTGATTAATCAGCAAGAATTATTATATTTCTTCCTGCATACAAAAAGTGGCACCCTGCTTCCTACAAAGGATCCTTAGACAATAATAAATTGAATTTTTTTGGCTCTCATTGGTAAAAGTCCACCCGAACTGGACTATTGTCCTTATGGAGCACCCTTGTAATACTAAGTTTCAAGTTTATTTCATAACCTATTTAATGGCCTCAATGCATATGGTATTATAGCAGAAAAATATCTGTTACTGCAATCTGCAGAATCTCGTGTGTTTATGCTACGGCAATCATATTGGCAAGAAATGAACCCATGTTGTAAATCAACTATAAAATTATGAAGTTATTTAACTTCATAAATTAAAGGAGATCATACAACCTCTCATTCAATGTCAGCAAGTTCAAAGAGCTGATAATTTACCAGAGGAGGAGGAAAGCGGAGGTCCATGAGCCAATTCTCATTAAGGGATCATAAGTGGAGAGGGTCAGTAACTTTAAATTCCTGGGCATTATCATATCAGAGGATCTGTCCTGGGATCAGCACGCAAGTGCTATTACAAAGAAATCATGGCAGCACCTCTACTTTCTTAGAAGTTTGAGCAGATTTGGCACGTCCTCTAACACTTTGACAAACTTCTATCGATGTACAGTGGACAGTATCCTGACTGGCTGCATAACAGCATAGTATTAAAACACCAATAGCTAAGAATGGGAAAAGCCGACATAAAGTGGTGGACACAGCCAGTTCATCACGGGTAAAGCCCTCCCTACCATCGACAAGGGTGGTGCCACATAAAAGCAGTATCCATTATCAAGGACCCTTACCCTTCCTTCTCACTGCTGCCATTAGGGAGGAAGTACAGAAGCCAGGTTCAGGAACAGTGATTACTCTTCAACCATCAGGCTCCTGAACCAGTGTGAATAACTTCAACTCTGAACTGATTCCACAACCTATAGACTCACTTTCAAGGACTCTACAACTCTTGTTCTCAGTATTATTTATTTATTATTACTATTTATTATCATTAATTTGTATTTGCAGTTTGTCTTCTTTTGTGCATTGGTTGTTTGTCAGACTTTGTGTGTACCTTTTCACTGGTTCTATTGGAATTCTTTGTTTTACTCTGAACGTCTGCAAGAAAATGAATCTCAAGGTAGTATACATACTTTGACAAAGAATTTGCATTTTTACTTTGAAGTTCATACCAACTCTCTTTTTGACACACAGTCTGTTTCATATCCCCCAGTGGTCCTGCAAGTTTATTTCCCTCATCCGAATCCCACCCAGCTTCCTTATGAAATCAATCCATAAGCAAATGGTGATTGAAGTAATTTAGTTCAACATATGCCTCCATCATATCATTCACCTTAACCTGATGTAACATTCATTTGGATTATGGTGTGGCCTTTGAGTTACTCCATACTGTCTCCAAGTGCAGAATCAAGGAAATGCAGTACTGTTCCAGATCTTTTGCATGTAACATTAAATTGAGACCTTCTTAGTGACTTACTGGCAGTAATGAAGGTCCTTGGTCTCTGTCTGTCCTTGGGGACTTAGACGTAGAAGGATTCTTTGTTGCTGTTTCTGTAGCAGTTTTGTTTGACCATTCAGGGAGGTTGGCCCTAAGATGAACCCCCGAACCTGAAGGATCAGTGGACCACTCTTAGACTGGCCTCTACCCTTTGACCTGTTTGGCATGGGTGACCCTACAAAGAGCCAAAACACAAAGTCCTGACTCCAGCCAACACAGCTCTCGGGGTCATTGAGGCACACAAGCCTTCAAATCATGACAAGGTTGTGGTCCTCTTGGAGGAGGCCTTCTTAGGTGAACACAAAAGCTCCCACATCATTACTTTGAAGAACACCAGTGAATTCTACCCAGTTTTCTCTGCACATTTAATTCCTCATCCAAGATAGATGTTCTGATCATTAATCTAAACAATCTGTGTAATTCCTTACACAGAAATTGCCAACTGCAGTTCTCAATATGGCCTGTAGGAGCTTGTTGTGCAAATTGTCCGTTGCACTTCCTTAGTGTTAATATTTTTACCTGTTAGTGAAAAAAGTGAAGGAGGGATAAACCAAATGATTACAGGTCAGTTTAATTTTAGTGGTGGGAGAACTATAGGAATGTGCTCTGAGTACAGGAGAAACCACTGAGAAAGCCAAACACTAAATAGGGACAATTAGAGGTGGTTTATGGCTGGCAAACAAATGAGTTTTTGAAGAGCTAACAAAGAGACTCAATAAAGGCAGCATGCTTGGATTTTGGACCAAGTCCTATTTGACATCAATCAGAGTGATAAAAGTCCATGGAAACCAAGTGAGGCCAACTGAAATTAAGATAAATTCAGTGGCAGGCCAGCAGAGAATAAATGTTCAACATTTGGGCGACTGTAACCAGTGTGGCTTATATTGTTTGTAATATACAAAACATTGACGATTTAGATCATAAAGAGTTTGCAATGATACTAAAACTGACCATATGAATGACAGTGAGGAGGAAGACATTAGTCTGCAGGATGATAAAGATGGTCTTGTCTGTTGGGCAGAGAAGCAACAAATGGAATTCACTCCTGAGGTTAGTGAGGTAATCCACTGGGGAATATTCAATAAGGTAAAAATAAATGGGAAGATGTTGGGTGATGTGCAAAGACGCATTCACCTTTTGTTGTAAATTTACCTTAATTCTCTAAATGACGAAATAGAAGATAGGCTCTGATGGGCTTCTACTTTGATGTAGAACATAGAACAGTACAGCAAGGAACAAGCCATTCAGCCCACAAATCTAAGCAGAACTAATTAAATCATAGTCAAATACCAAACTAAACTAATCCCTTCTGTGCACACAAATACATATCTCTCCATTCCCCGTACATTCATGTGCACAAAGAGCCTCTAAAATGCCTCTATCGTATTTGCCTCAACTACCACCCCAGGCAGTGCATCCCAGGCACTCACCACTCGCTGCGTAAAAAACAACACCATATCATATCGTTTGAACATGTACTCTCTCACCTTAAATGCATGCTCTCTAAATTTAGATATTTCAGCCCTGGGAAGAGGGTAGCAGTTGTCTGCTCTATCTATGCCTCTCAAAATCTTATAAATCTCTATCAGGTCCTCTCTCAACCTCCACTGCTCCAGAGAAAATAACCCAAGTTTGTTGAATATCTTCTCATAGCTCATCCCCTCTAATCCAGGCAGCATACTAGTAAACATCTTGTGCACCCTTCTGCAAAGTCTCCACATCCTTCCTATAGTGGGGTGACCAGAATTGAATTTGGTACTCCAGATGCAGCCCAATTAGAGTTATACAAAGCTGCAACATAACCTCCAGACTGTCAAATTCAGTGCCTTGACTATTAAAGGCAAGCACGGCACACACCTCCTTTACTGCTCTTTCAATCTCTCCAGCCACTTTCAGGAAAATATGAACTTGGACTGCAGAAGATGTAAAGAGGAAGAGAGTGGAAAAAAAGTAAATATGGGCCCCTTAAAAACTAAACCAGAAGAAATTATAATCAAGGGTGAAAAAATACCTGAAAAGTTGAACAAGGATTTTGGATCTGGCTTCTGAATAAAATACATAATAAACTTTCTAGAAAAACTGGCAAATGAAGATCTAATAACTAAATGGAAACTAAAGATACTAATAACATCAAGGACATTAATCATACTAAAAGACCACCCCATGCCTGACAGCCCAAAAGAAATAACTGCACTGATGATGATTTTCCAAAGTTTCCTACTTTCAGCAACAGAGCCAGCAGATGGGAAAGTAGCAAGAATGATTCCATTGTTCAAGAAGTAAGTAAGGTACAGTTTACCTGACATTATTAATTCATAATTAAGGGGAGATTTACAAGCACAATACAGCACAGATAGAGGCCTTTTGGCCCAATAAGTCCATAAAGACCACACTAGTCCCAGCTTCCTGCATTTGGCCTCTATGTCTCTGAGCCCTGCCTCTCCATGTACCTGTCAAAGTGTCTTAAATGATGTTATTTAAGCAGCACGGTAGTGTAGTGGTTAGCACAAGGTTTTACAGTACATGCAACCCAGGTTCAATTTCCACCTCTGCCTGGAAGAACTTTGTACATTTTCCCCACAACCGTGTGGGTTTCCTCCCACAGTCCAAAGATGTTGGTAGGTTAATTGGTCGTTGTAATTTGACCCGTGATTAGGCTAGGATTAAATTGAGGGATTGCTGAGCAGCATGGCTCAAAGGGCCAGAAGAGCCTATTCTGCGCTGTATATCAATAAATAAATAAATACATTTTTACTTACCTCAAGCACTTCATCTGGCATCTAATTCCATACTCGCCCCACCCTCTGGGTGAAAATCTAGTCCTCCAGGCCCCTTTTAAATCTTTCCCCCTCATCTTAAATCTATGCCCCATAGTGTTGTTCTTCCCTGCCCTGGGGAACAGATTGTTACCGTCCACCTCATCTATCCCTCTCATAATTTTAAACATTTCTCTATGTTCACCCCTCACTCTCCGACGCTCCAAGGAGTAAAGACCTGGCCTGGCCAACTTCTCCCTATAACATAGGCCCTCTAGGCTTAGCAGCATCCTTGTAAATCTTTTCTGCACTCAGGATGCTGCATCTTCCTGACTTGGAAATTTATCTCCTTGCCTTCACTATCACTGGGTCCAAATCCTGGAACTGGTTCCTGAACAGCATACAGGGCATAGCTACACAAAAAAAGGACTGGAGCAGCTTCTCTTGGGCAACTTGGGATGGCAATCAATTGCTGCCTCAGCTTATGAAATGCACATCCCACACCCCACACCCCACATCCCAATAAAAAATAATGGTCTTAAGCCATTAACTCAATTTATCTCTACCTCATGGCAAAATCACAATGTCCTCATCACAACATGCTCTTTCTCCTTATTTTTGTATCACCAACAAACGTGGAAATTTTATTTTGTTTCTTTCTCTAGAACTTACTGTAATTGAGGACCAAAAACTGATCCCTGGGCTTTTCCAAAGGTTACATCACTTCAACCTGAAAAGGACACACTTGTCCAACTCAAGCAACATACATCAAAGTTGCTGGTGAACGCAGCAGGCCAGGCAGCATCTATAGGAAGAGGCGCAGTCGACGTTTCAGGCCGAGACCCTTCGTCAGGACTTGTCCAACTCATTGTTTTCTATATGACAACCAGTTTTCAAACAGTTAGCAAACTTCCTTATATACTGTACATTTCCTGACCGGTTTTGCAGGTCCCTGGGACACCTGCAATTACCCTTCCATTGACGGCACCTGCTGGGGACTGCTTAAAAACAAGGCTACTCCCACTCTTTCTCGTCTATTCTGCAGCCAGCACTACCACACCACACATCACCCTTTTCCCCTTGATCTTGACTTTAATTTAATAAATATCTCTGGTTTGTAATCCCTGTTGTGGCCTGACTCCTTTGTGTTACTTCCTGAGAGCCAAGGTTGTAACATAATGGCATAAAGAAGGCAGGAGGAGAAGATGGCGGCGCAACGCAGCACGCACGGCCTCTCTGGTGAAATGATATCGTATTTGTTAAATAGGGGCCGTGCACAATTCTGATTTGATGGAGACAGACGTGAGAAGCACGGAGGAACATTTGGAGAAACTTCTGAAATGCCCGCTTCGCTGCTGCTGCTACTGTGCGATCAAGAATCTCCGGAAGGAAGGCCCCAAATCCTCGGCTTTTCCTGTTGCTGGCGAGCGGGACTGGGATCAAAGTGCTCAGCAGAGATGGTGCTCGGTGCCCAGTGTCGGAGGACTGGTCGGAGGCTCGAAGTTTTCGGACGACTCAGAGTCAGTTTGTGGTCGAATGCTTCCAGGATGCTGCATCGACAAGTTTGCGGCGGTAGAAGCTCATGGCAGGGAGAGTTTTCTTCCTTCTCCCGTCTGCATGAGATGATGGAACTTTAAAGAGACTTTGAACTCTTTTATCATGCCCATGGCCTGTTCTTCATCAAGCAGACAGGAAGCAAAGAGTGGGAAGAAACAGGACCTTTCAGAATGGCAGGCGGTGACTAGTGGGGTACCGCAAGGCTCAGTGCTGGGACCCCAGTTGTTTACAATATATATTAATGACTTGGATGAGAGAATTAAATGCAGCATCTCCAAGTTTGCGGATGACACGAAGCTGGGTGGCAGTGTTAGCAGTGAGGAGGATGCTAAGAGGATGCAGGGTGACTTGGATAGGTTGGGTGAGTGGGCAAATTCATGGCAGATGCAATTTAATGTGGATAAATGTGAAGTTATCCACTTTGCTGGCAAAAATAGGAAAACAGATTATTATCTGAATGGTGGCCGATTAGGAAAAGGGGAGGTGCAACGAGACCTGGGTGTCATTATACACCAGTCATTGAAAGTGGGCATGCAGGTACAGCAGGCAGTGAAAAAGGCGAATGGTATGCTGGCATTTATAGCGAGAGGATTCGAGTACAGGAGCAGGGAGGTACTACTGCAGTTGTACAAGGCCTTGGTGAGACCACACCTGGAGTATTGTGTGCAGTTTTGGTCCCCTAATCTGAGGAAAGACATCTTTGCCATAGAGGGAGTACAAAGAAGGTTCACTAGATTGATTCCTGGGATGGCAGGACTTTCATATGAAGAAAGACTGGATGAACTGGGCTTGTACTCGTTGGAATTTAGAAGATTGAGGGGGGATCTGATTGAAACGTATAAGATCCTAAAGGGATTGGACAGGCTAGATGCAGGAAGGTTGTTCCCGATGTTAGGGAAGTCCAGAATGAGGGGCCACAGTTTGAGGATAGAGGGGAAGCCTTTTAGGACCGAGATTAGGAAAAACTTCTTCACACAGAGAGTGGTGAATCTGTGGAATTCTCTGCCACAGGAAACAGTTCAGGCCAGTTCATTGGCTATATTTAAGAGGGAGTTAGATATGGCCCTTGTGGCTACGGGGGTCAGGGGGTATGGAGGGAAGGCTGGGGTGGGGTTCTCAGTTGGATGATCAGCCATGATCATAATAAATGGCGGTGCAGGCTCGAAGGGCCGAATGGCCTACTCCTGCACCTATTTTCTATGTTTCTATGTTTCTAAGTTACGGTATTGCTTGCACTGTTGTAACTATATGTTATAATTATGTGGTTTTTGTCAGTTTTTCAGTCTTGGTCTGTCTTGTGTTTCTGTAATATCACACCAGAGGAACATTGTATCATTTCTTAATGCATGCATTACCAAATGACAATAAAAGAGGACTGTGTGTCCTCATAATCTAATCTAATAATGGGGGCTACAGATATAATGCAGATATAAAAAGTGTTATGTGTGACCAGCTTTCGGACAGTGTTATGCAGCTTGATGAGACAGAGTCACCAGCTGTGAAAGGTGGTCACTGACCATTAAGGATGCCAGAGTGCTCCATGTACATTCGTTCAGGATTAGTGTACTTGGTCGCGAATTTGTCTGTGTTAAGCATAAGTTTGAAACATTGGAATAACAGAGTTTTAAATGAAAGGAAATACAAAAGTCATCATGAGTTCAGCTGCAAAATGAGAGATCAGAGTATATACTCTTGGATTTTAAGTATGTACTGTTTTAACTTTTTTAATCCTTCCATTGTCCTTTGCTTAATATGGGAATTAGTGTGGAAATATTTGAGGTTATACCCAGACAAGCAGGCTTTTTCCACTCAGGTTGGGTCATGGATTAAGCATGAAAGGTGAAATATTTAAAGGGAACATCTTCACTCAGAGGATGGTGAGAGTGCAAGTGGTGGAGGAAGGGGCTGACTTCAATATTTAAGAAAAATTTGGAAAGGCACATGGATGGGAGGGGTATTGAGGACTATGGTACGGGTGCAGGTCGATGGGACCAGACAGATTGATGGTTCAGCATGAACTAGATGGACTGAAGGTCCTGCTTCTGTGCTGTAGTGTTCTATGACTCTATATCTGTCAGGTTGGCACCTACTGAGGTCAGACAATGGCAGGTCAATAATCCAGCCAGCCCTTGACCCTGATTACCACCATGCATTAACATTCACACCCAGGGAGAAACAGAGCTGGCCTCACTTAGAGTTACTTGTGGGAATTCAGAATTCTGGTATAAGCTTGAAGAAATGGTCTAATTCAACAGATGCATACCTGTTGGTAAAAGCTTCAAAGTGGAACATTGTGCCAGAGATGGTGGTAGAAGCCTATACATTTAAGAAAATCTTAGATAGGCATATGGATGATAGAAACACAAAGGGCTATGTAGGAAGGAAGGGTTAGATTGATCTTAAGAGTAAGTTAAACAGAGATGGCACTACATCAAGGGTTGAAGGGCCTGTAATATGCCATGATATTCTATGTTCTATATTCTAATATCTAGAGTTCCTAAATTCATGTATTTGCCTTTTACATGGCACTTTGTTAAATGCTATTGGGAAATATAAACACACTGTATAACAATAGAAGCTCCCCTCTATTAACTCTCCCTGTGACATTATCAAAATGTTAACATATTTGTGAAACATGATTTATCAGATATGATTATAGTCAATCTTTTTAAATTGTTTAGTTATTTCCCTTTGAATATTGACTTTAGTATCATGCCAGCCATAGATCAAGGCACTTCATCACAGTAGAGTGTTACTGGGTGAAATAGGGTAATAGCCTTTTGTCAGAACAGGGAAAGTTAAAAATGAAACCATTGCCAAGTTAGACACAAAGAATGGGAAAGTTGGAGAGAACAAAAGAGAATGTTTCTAACAAGACCGAGACAGATTGGAGAGCACAAGTGGTGATGGTATGGTCTGAAGAATGGTAAAGGTAAATCTGAATAAGGAGTAAACAGGAGATTAAATGAAATCTGAATTACTGAGGAGACAGATATTGAAAGCTGGAGATGTGAGATACAAGGTTAACACTGCCTATTATCTGAAATTCCAGTTGTCATCTCTATACAGGAAAGGGTATAGCAAATTGGATGACAATATTACAGCATACCTCCTGTCAATCTACATGACTAACCTGCAGTTTTCAGTTCCTGTTATTATAATTCTTCATCCAAATCATTCTTATTTTAGGTCTGCTGACCTATTCCAAAGAAGTTCAGTGCAAGCATGAAGTACACCACCTCATTTTCCAACCTGACCTATGAAAACATTGTTTAACAACCTTTTCTTCAAAGTCAGCAAAACAAAGCAGCAAGTCATTAACTTCAGGAAGGGGAGGGGAAGGGTCAGTGCACATGCCCCTATTTACATTAAAGATGCCAAGGTTGAGACAGTTGAGAGCTTCAAGTTCCTAGGAGTGAACATCACCTAGGACTGTGACCTGGTCCAATCAGGTTGACGCTATGGCCAACAAAATCACCAATGCCTCCACTTCCTCAAGAGGCTAAAGAAAATGGCATGTACCCTTTGACCCTCACCAAGTTTTAATGATGTGCCATAGAAAGCATCCTATCTAGATGCATTACAATCTGTGACCACAAGTAAATGCAGAGAGTGGTGGACACAGCTCAGCATATCACAGAAACCAATCTCCCCTTTATGGACTCTGTCTATACTTCTCACTGCCTCAGTAAAGCAGACAGCATAATCAAAGTCCCCACCAACACCGGACATTCTCCCTTCTTTCCTCTCCCATTAGGTAGAAGATACAAAAGCCTGAAAGCATGTACCACCAGAATCTATCCCACAGTTATAAGACTACTGAACCGTTCCCCTAGTTCAAAAAGATAAAACCTTGACCTCCTAATCTACCTTGTTAAACTCTTCGGCTTTGTCTATCCGCACTGCACTTTCACTGTAACTATAACACATTATTCTGGACTCTTATTGTTTTACCTTGTACTACTTCAATGCACTGTTTCATGAATGGTATGCAAGAAACAATTTCAGAATTAGAATCAGAATCAAAATCAGGATTAATATCACCTCAGTACATGTGACAATAAGACCACAAGACATACTAGGAGCAGAATTAAGCTTTACGGCACATCAAACCCGTTCTGCCATTCTACCATGGCTGATTTATTGTGCTTCTCAACCCCATTCTCCTGCCTTCTCCCTGTAACTTTTGATGCTCTTATTAATCAAAAAACTATCAATCTCCATGCTAAATGTATTCAATGACTTGGCCTCCACAGCTATCTATGGCAATGTATTCCACAGATTCACCAGCCTCTGGCTAATGAAATGCCTCCTCTTCCTTGTCTTAAATTGGCATCCTTGTATTATAAGGTTGTGCCCTCTAGTCCTAGACTCTCCCACCAGAGGGAACATCCTCTCCAAATCTACTTTATCTCGGCTTTTCAATATTCAGTAAGTTTCAATGAATTCCGCTTTTCTAAATTCCAGTGAGTACAGACCCAAAGCCATCAAATGTTCCTCATATGTATTTAACCCTTTGATTCTGGGATAATTCTTGTGAACCTCCTCTGGACCTTCTCCAATGCCAGTATCTCCTTTCTTAAATAAAGGACCCAAAACTGCTCACAATACTCCAAGTGTGGGCTGACCAATGCCCTATAAAACCTCAATATAACATCCTTGCTTTTATATTCTAGTCTTCTCGAAATGAATGTTGACATTGCATTAGCCTTCCTTACCACCATCTCAACCTTGACATTGTGACATTTGACATTGTGGCCCCTGCCCATCCCCCACATGAGCCATCTGTTGTCGGTCTCCAACCTACACATATTCCTCCTACCCCTCTTCACAGTCCCCCACCCTGCTCTCATGACTATACCCCTTCCCCACACGAAACCACCATGGTGCGCTTCACAGCTGAACAGGTGAGAAGACAGCTGAAACGTCTCAACCCAAGCAAGGCTGCAGGACCGGATGGTGTCGGTACCAGGGTGCTCAAAGCCTGTACCCCTCAGCTATGTGGAGTACGTCGCCATGTATTCAACCTGAGCCTGAGGCTCCGGAGGGTTCCTGTACTGTGGAAGACGTCCTGCCTCGTCCCTGTGCCGAAGACGCCGCGCCCCAGCGGTCTCAATGACTACAGATCGGTGGCACTGACCTCCCACATCATGAAGACCCTGGAGAGACTTGTTCTGGAGCTGCTCCGGCCTATGGTCAGGCCACACTTAGATCCCCTCCAGTTCGCCTACCAGCCCCGACTAGCAGTTGAGGATGCCATCGTCTACCTGCTGAACCGTGTCTACACCCACCTGGACAAGCCAGCGAGCATTGTGAGGGTCATGTTTTTTGACTTCTCCAGTGCGTTCAACACCATCCGCCCTGCTCTGCTGGGGGAGAAGCTGACAGCGATGCAGGTGGATGCTTCCCCGGTATCATGGATTCTTGATTACCTGACTGGCAGACCACAGTACGTGTGCTTGCAACACTGTGTGTCCGACAGAGTGATCAGCAACACTGGGGCTCCACAGGGGACTGTCTTGTCTCCCTTTCTCTTCACCATTTACACCTCGGACTTCAACTACTGCACAGAGTCTTGTCATCTTCAGAAGTTTTCTGATGACTCTGCCATAGTTGGATGCATCAGCAAGGGAGATGAGGCTGAGTACAAGGCTACGGTAGGAAACTTTGTCCCATGGTGTGAGCAGAATTATCTGCAGCTTAATGTGGAAAAGACTTAAGGAGCTGGTGGTAGACCTGAAGAGAGCTAAGGTACCGGTGACCCCTGTTTCCATCCAGGGGGTCAGCGTGGGCATGGTGGAGGATTACAAATACCTGGGGATACGAATTGACAATAAACTGGACTGGTCAAAGAACACTGAGGCTGTCTACAAGAAGGGTCAGAGCCGTCTCTATTTCCTGAGGAGACTGAGGTCCTTTAACATCTGTCGGACGATGCTGAGGATGTTCTACGAGTCTGTGGTGGCCAGTGCGACCATGTTTGCTGTTGTGTGCTGGGGCAGCAGGCTGAGGGTAGCAGACACCAACAGAATCAACAAACTTCATTCGTAAGGCCAGTGATGTTGTGGGGATGGAACTGGACTCTCTGATGGTGGTGTCTGAAAAGAGGATGCTGTCCAAGTTGCATGCCATCTTGGACAATGTCTCCCATCCACTACATAATGTACTGGTTGGGCACAGGAGTACATTCAGCCAGAGACTCATTCCACCGAGATGTAGCACAGAGCGTCATAGGAAGTCATTCCTGCCTGTGGCCACAAACTTTACAACTCCTCCCTTGGAGGGTCAGGCACCCTGAGCCAATAGGCTGGTCCTGGACTTATTTCATAATTTACTGGCATAATTTACATATTACTATTTAACTATTTATGGTTCTATTACTATTTATTATTTATGGTGCAACTGTAACGAAAACCAATTTCCCCCGGGATCAATAAAGTATAACTATGACTATGACTAACCTGTAAGTCTACCTTTAGGGAACCCTGCATGAGTAAACCCAAAGTTCTTTTAAAACAATTTACCAATTTTTATCCAGATTTTTCCAACTGCATGGCCTTGGGACATTGATGGTGAACATGGACAGCTCCACATTGTAAATACACTTTGGGCCATTTGTTTCAGGTTGATAAGCTGATAAAAGGCTATAGATTTACCTGTGACTTGCGAAGCTTCTGCAACATGTTCTGCTCCTATTTAACAAGCAGCATTCTGCAATTAACTTGATATCACTCTCTTGAACTATTATCCCAACCCAGTAAAGAAACAATTCCTTCCTATGACATCACACACTTTGTCCTACACTTTCTCAATTTTCTGGGCTTGAGGAAAGCTGGAATAACATGACAAACCACTGCAAAGCATTAATACTGCACTAAGTAGGATATCCATTATTTGAGATTGTTTTTAATTTCAGTTGCCATTGGAACATGGTGGAGCCAGTAGCACAAGTCTAGGAATAAGTTTCACCTACAGCAATTGCAGAAACTTGGCCAGTTCATTTAGTTTATATAACGTCTTTCTGTTTGAAGAAGGATTCATCTTTCTGTTTGTTTACACATATGGCTGTATTTCTTTTAGGATAAGATTAGAATTGTTCAGGGAAAGGAAGCTTCTTAAAAGTGGACAACCCAAGCATTGCCTTTCCATCAACTGTATTTAAACACAAGGTTCAAAATTTAAAGTAAATTTATTATCAAAGTATGTACAGTACATAAATGTCACCATGTACGTACTTTGATAATAAAAAGACGATGCTCATTATTGAATACAGCTCTGCATTTAATGCTATTGTCCCCTCAAAACTAATCAATAAGCCTCAAGATATTGGCCTCAATAACTCCTTGTGCAATTGGAACAATAATTTTCCTCACTTGCAGACCCCAGTCAGTCATGTTTAAGTTTGCTGATGACACCACTGTTGTAGCCTGAATCAAAGGTGGTGAAAAATCAGCATGTAAGAGGAAGATTGAAAATCTGGCTGAGTGGTGTCACAACAACAACCTCTTACTCAATGTTAGCAAGACCAAGGAGCTGATTATCGTCTTCAGGGGGAGGAAACCGGAGGTTCATCAGCCAATCCTCACCAGGGAATCATAGGTAGAGAGAGTTAGCAATTTTAAATTCCTCAGTGTTATTTTGGAGGACCTGTCCTGCTTCCTATAGGTAAGTGCAATTACAAAGAAAGCACAGCAGTGCCTCTACTTCCTTAAAAGTTTGATAAGATTTGGCATGAGATCTAAAATTTTGACTAACTTCTAGAGAGATTATATTGACTGGCTGTATCACAGACTAGTACAGAAACACGACTGCTCTTGAACGGAAAATTCTATGAACAGTAGTGGAAATGGCACAGTCCATCATGGGTAATGCCCTCTCCACCACTGAGTACATTCATTCATTGGGACGCTGCATGGAACAGGCACTTCTGGCCCTTCAAGCCATGCCACCGAGTAATTCTCCAATTTAACCCTAACACCAATCATGGGTCAATTTACAATGACCAATTAACGCAACCTTTGGAGTGTGGGAGGACACCCACCCGGTCACGGGAAGATCGTACAAACTCCTTACAGTCAGCAGCGGGAATTGAACCCTGTCACCTGTACTGTAAAGTATTGTGCTAACCACCATGCTACTGTGCCACACCACTGAGCACATCTACATGCAATATTGTCACAGGAAAGCAGCATCCATCATCAGGGACCCCCCCCCCCCCCACCCAACTCATGCATTCTTTTTGCTGTTGCTGTCAGGAAGTTGGTACAGGAGCTTCAGGAATCACACCAGCAGGTATAGGAACAGTTACTACCCCTCAAACATCAGGTTCTTGAACCAAAAGGGATAACTTCACTCGTCCCTGTCCACTCCCACAACAAATGGACTCACTTTCAAGGACTCATCATCTCATCTTCTTGATATTTATTGTTTGTTTATTTATTTAAAAATAAATGAATAAGCAATAAATAAATAAGTCAGCCAGAGCCTTGGTCAACTGCTCGTGTTAAACCAGTACAACATCTTCCTTCCCACAAAACTAAAGGTGTACGAAGCAATTGGTCTCAGTAATCTCCTGTATGGATGTGAAACCTGGACCATATACAGAAGACACTTCAAAGTGTTAGAGGGATTCCCGTATGCATAGTCTGAAGTTCATCCTTGGCATCTGGTGGCAGGACAGAGTCACAAACCTGGAGACCCTCAAAAGGAAAGGAACCACAAGTGTTGAAGCCATGATTGTAAACGGACAGATTCAATGGACAGGGAACGTCATACACATGAAGGATTCCCAAATTCTCAAGCAGCTTTCACAATTGAGGCAAGCCCTGGAACAGGTTCAAAGACTGCATGAAAGCTACTAACATTGCACACACTAAACATGCACCAGAACGACTGAAACAGAGTTCATAAGACCAGAGTGACTGGTGGGTCTTGGTTAGAACTACTCACAACAACCTAGAGAATAGATGTCGAATAGTACTAATCATTGCCTGACAAAGAAAGAAAGTAACAGCTCCACCTCCAGATCCAACACAGTTCTCATGTCCTTATTGTGGAAGTCTATGATGCTCACAATTTGGTCTCAGCAGCCAGCTATGAACACACAACAGAACTGCACAACTCTAGCTGTCATCGTCAAATACGACAGACAACCAATCAGATCCATTATTATCATTATCAGCTTTTTGCATTTGCACTGTTTGTTCTGTTTTGCACTTTGATTGTTTGTCCATCTTGTTTTGTGTGGTCTTTCGTCAATTCTTTGTGTTTCTTTGTATTTACTGTGAATGCTCGCAAGAAAATAAATCTCAGGGTAGCGTATGGTGATATATATGAACTTTGATAATAAATTTACTTTGAATTACTTAGTGATTTGCTCCACTCCACTGTCACTTTGCCAAAGTCAATCAAATCTGCTCTGTTGAACTAAAAGACAATGTTTAATAACAATTGGAAATTGTACTTAATATTCTATTCATACCCTATTAATTACATAATTTTGGATTGTTAATTATATGAAATGTTACATATGATTGTTAATTATATCAGTGGACATAGGGCTAAGTGCTATAGTAGTTTTGTGATGAGATGGATTGCATCATTTCTAACACACATGGGAGAAGCTTCCCATGTGGAGGAGAAGATGGAAGCATGTGCGGCCTCTCTGGTGATGAATATCTGTAATCTGTCAAGTAGGAGGCTGCGCACAATTCTGATTTGATGGAGGCAGATGTGAGAGCACGGAGGAACATCTGGTGAAACTTCTGAAATGCCTGCCTCACTGCCGCTGCTACTGTGTGATCCGAAATCTCCGGAGGGGAAGGCCCCGAATCCTTGGCTTTGCCTGTTGCTCGGCGGTCGGGGCCGGGGTCAGGGTAGAAGCGCTTGGCAGAGATGGTGTTCGGTGCTCGGTGTTGGAGGGCTGGTCGGAGGCTCGAAGTTTTCGGACGGACTCAGAGTCAGACTGTGGTCGGGTGCTTCCAGGATGCTGCATCGGCAAGTTTGCGGCACTGGAAGCTCATGGCAGGTAGAGTTTCTTCCTTCTACCGTCTGCATGAGATGTTGGGGCTATCTGGACTTTGAGACTTTTTTTTTACCATGCCCATGGTCTGCTATTATCAAATTACGGTATTGCTTTGCACTGTTGTAACTATATGTTATAATTATGTGTTTTTTGTCAGTTTTAGTCTTGGTCTGTCTTGTGTTTCTGTGATATCATACCGGAGGAACATTGTATCATTTTTTAATGCATGCATTTCTAAATGACAATAAATGAGGACTAAGTGTTCTCATAATCTAATCTAATCTAAGTGCCATTCATCTTCTCT
The DNA here is from genome assembly GCF_963921235.1 of Mobula hypostoma. NCBI lineage: Eukaryota > Metazoa > Chordata > Chondrichthyes > Myliobatiformes > Myliobatidae > Mobula > Mobula hypostoma. The sequence goes on from NC_086104.1 coordinate 102,437,089, forward strand.
GCCAGATGTGTACCACAGTTATTATGATCCTCAAGTGTGATCAAGTGGCCATGTTTCAGATGTACTAACAGAGATTTTCATTGATATTAGATTTTATTGCAACTAACAGTTCTTTGTTGTATCTGCAATTGTTGACGTTTGGCACCTTTGCTGAATGCACATCATTTGAATAAATAAAACCAATTCCAATTTGAAATTAATGCAATGGCCCGAAGAATATACTTGAACAATAGAGAGGAATGGAAAGAGTTTGCCAACCAAAGTATTAGCTATATTTTTCTTTTACGATTCATAGATTCTAGATTCAAAGTGCAGTACATTGATTACTAAAGAATGTATAAATTATACAACATTGAGATTTGTTTGCTTACAGGCAGCTGCAAAGCAAGAATCCGTAAGAACTGAGTTTGCTTTGTTGTATGCAATAGATTTGGGTTTCAATCAATGAACAATTTCATATTTTCTTCCTTCACAGAACTGATGAAGAATTGAGATGAAGAAAGGCACTCTCCCTTCCTCCAACCACCACATCAGTCATAACAACCAAGGGCCATCACTGAACCAGCTCTAAGATTCCTCCCAAGGAGATTTTTCCCCTTACAAGGTCCTGCAGTTACTGATGTAGTAAGCAGGGTCTCAATAAATTTCCTTAATCTTCTTAATTGATGTGCTATGGGAGAGCAGAACAAGGACTGTGAACTCCATTCCTAATATACCTATATGACAAATTGATAAAGACATGCAAGCCTTTTACTGAATGTTTGGTTTATGATTAATTTTTGATGATCTAAGTATCCATGTCCAAGATGCTCACATCACCAAAGCCTTCTCCAAGGATTCAAGTACCACTACATTTAAACAAATATGCACTGTCCATTGGTTTGGTCTTAAGGATCAAGATTCTTAAGCCACTTAATAGCAAGTGAGAGCCCTGTTGACTTTTCTTCTTTTTGTAACAAAGAAAATCAAAAATGTAATCAACACACATCAAAGTTGCTGGTGAACGCAGCAGGCCAAGCAGGGTCTCGGCCTGAAACGTTGACTGCACCTCTTCCTACAGATGCTGCTTGGCCTGCTGCGTTCACCAGCAACTTTGATGTGTGTTGCTTGAATTTCCAGCATCTGCAGAATTCCTGTTGTTTGCGTCAAAAATGTAATGATGGTCACTCATGGTCCTTGAAGGTGACCAGGAGCTATATTCCTGACTTGTAGTACCTGTGGCAAAAAAGCTACCAGAGTGCCATGATGATATTATGCCATTTTGCAGGTGATCTCACCAGAATATGATATTCGACTTCTTTTTGGCACAGTAGTACAACAGTGTAACACTATCACATCACCACTCACCAGGTTAATTTCTAACACTGTCTTTAAGCAGCTTGTCATAGGGGAGACTGCTAAAATCTTTAAGCAGTCTCCCCATGACTGCGTGGATTTCCTCTGGGTACTCCAGTTTCCTTCTATATTCCAAAGGCAGGGAAGTTAGTTAGTTAATTGGTCACATGGATGTAATTGGAAGACTGAGCTCATTGGGCCTGAAGGGCTGTTACAATGCTGTTCACTCTGCTGACCCATGACTGTGCAGCAATACACAGTTCAAATCACATCAAGTTCGCTGATGACACGACCATGGTGGGTCTCATCAGCAAGAACTAGTCAACATACAGAGAGGATGTACAGAGGCTAACAGACTGCTGCAGAGCCAACAACCTGTCTCTGAATGTGAACAAAACAGAACAGATGGTTAAGCAACATACATCAAAGTTGCTGGTGAACGCAGCAGGCCAAGCAGCATCTGTAGGAAGAGGTGCAGTCGACGTTTCAGGCCGAGACCCTTCGTCAGGACTAACTGAAGGAAGAGTGAGTAAGGGATTTGAAAGCTGGAGGGGGAGGGGGAGATGCAAAATGATAGGAGAAGACAGGAGGGGGAGGGATGGAGCCAAGAGCTGGACAGGTGATAGGCAAAAGAGGATACGAGAGGATCATGGGACAGGAGGTCTGGGAAGAAAGACAAGGGGGGGGGTGACCCAGAGGATGGGCAAGAGGTATATTCAGAGGGACAGAGGGAGAAAAAGGAGAGTGAGAGAAAGAATGTGTGCATAAAAATGAGTAACAGATGGGGTACGAGGGGGAGGTGGGGCCTTAGTGGAAGTTAGAGAAGTCGATGTTCATGCCATCAGGTTGGAGGCTACCCAGACGGAATATAAGGTGTTGTTCCTCCAACCTGAGTGTGGCTTCATCTTTACAGTAGAGGAGGCCGTGGATAGACATGTCAGAATGGGAATGGGATGTGGAATTAAAATGTGTGGCCACTGGGAGATCCTGCTTTCTCTGGCGGACAGAGCATAGATGTTCAGCAAAGCGGTCTCCCAGTCTGCGTCGGGTCTCACCAATATATAAAAGGCCACACCGGGAGCACCGGACGCAGTATATCACCCCAGTCGACTCACAGGTAAAGTGATGCCTCACCTGGAAGGACTGTCTGGGGCCCTGAATGGTGGTAAGGGAGGAAGTGTAAGGGTATGTGTAGCACTTGTTCCGCTTACACGGATAAGTGCCAGGAGGGAGATCAGTGGGGAGGGATGGGGGGGACGAATGGACAAGGGAGTTGAGTAGGGAGCGATCCCTGCGGAATGCGGGGGGGGGGGAGGGAAAGATGTGCTTAGTGGTGGGATTCCGTTGGAGGTGGCGGAAGTTACGGAGAATAATATGTTGGACCCGGAGGCTGGTGGGGTGGTAGGTGAGGACCAGGGGAACCCTATTCCTAGTGGGGTGGTGGGAGGATGGAGTGAGAGCAGATGTACGTGAAATGGGGGAGATGCGTTTAAGAGCAGAGTTGATAGTGGAGGAAGGGAAGCCCCTTTCTTTAAAAAATGAAGACATCTCCCTCGTCCTAGAATGAAAAGCCTCACCCTGAGAGCAGATGCGGCGGAGATGGAGGAATTGCGAGAAGGGGATGGCGTTTTTGCAAGAGACAGGGTGAGAAGAGGAATAGTCCAGATAGCTGTGAGAGTCAGTAGGCTTATAGTAGACATCAGTGGATAAGCTGTCTCCAGAGACAGAGACAGAAAGATCTAGAAAGGGGAGGGAGGTGTCGGAAATGGACCAGGTAAACTTGAGGGCAGGGTGAAAGTTGGAGGCAAAGTTAATAAAGTCAACGAGTTCTGCATGCGTGCAGGAAGCAGCGCCAATGCAGTCGTCGATGTAGCGAAGGAAAAGTGGGGGACAGATACCAGAATAGGCACGGAACATAGATTGTTCCACAAACCCAACAAAAAGGCAGGCATAGCTAGGACCCATACAGGTGCCCATAGCTACACCTTTAGTTTGGAGGAAATGGGAGGAGCAAAAGGAGAAATTATTAAGAGTAAGGACTAATTCCGCTAGACGGAGCAGAGTGGTGGTAGAGGGGAACTGATTAGGTCTGGAATCCAAAAAGAAGCGTAGAGCTTTGAGACCTTCCTGATGGGGGATGGAAGTATATAAGGACTGGATATCCATGGTGAAAATAAAGCGGTGGGGGCCAGGGAACTTAAAATCATCGAAAAGTTTAAGAGCGTGAGAAGTGTTGTTGACTTCACCAGAGCATGCAGCAACCACTCTCCACTGAACATTGACGGCTCTTCCGTTGAGATCATTAAGAGCACCAAATTTCTTGGTGTTCACCTGGCGGAGAATCTCACCTGGTCCCTCAACACTAGCTCCATAGCCAAGAAAGCACAGCAGCGTCTCTACTTTCTGCGAAGGCTGAGCACCACATTCTACAGAGGATGTATCGAGAGCATCCTGAGCAGCTGCATCACTGCCTGGTTCAGAAATTGCACCGTCTCGGATCACAAGACCCTGCAGCGGATAGTGAGGTCAGCTGAGAAGATCATCAGGGTCTCTCCTCCCACCATTACAGACATTTACACCACACTCTGCACCTGTAAAGCCAACAGCATTGTGAAGGACCCCACGCATCCCTCATACAAACTCTTCTCCCTCCTGCCACCAGGCAAAAGGTACCGAAGCATTCAGGCTCTCACGACCAGACTGTGCAACGGTTTCTTCCCCCAAGGCATCAAACTCCTTAATACCCAGAGACTAGACTGACATCTACATCATTTATTATTATATTGTAATTTGTCCTCTACTGTGCCTGTTGACTTGTTCATTATTTATTGTACTGCCCTGCACTGTTTTGTGCACTTTATGTAGTTCTGTGTAGGTCTGTAGTCTAGTGTAGCCTTGTGTTGTCTCACTTGGTCTAGTGTAGTTTTGTGTTGTTTTATGTAGCACCATGGTCCTGGAGGAACGTTGTTTCATTTTTACTGTGTACTGTACCAGCAGCTTATGGTCAAAATGACAATAAAGAGACATTTGACTTGACTTGATCTCTAAACAAAAATAATATTCAGAGTCTCTAAGTACACTGAATTGATAATGAACTGTTTTGTCTGCTCACAATGGATGATGGAGATGGAAATGAATCTGCTTTCTTCTCAACACAGTCAAATCTTTCAGTGCCCTTGTACATGTACATCCCTGTAAATGGACATCTTCATCAGTGGCCACTTTATTAGATACACCCACTCGTTACTACAAATACTGTATCTAATCAACCAATCGTGTGGCAGCAACTCTATAATGCATAAAAACAAACAGACATGGCCAAGAGGTTCAGTTGTTGTTCAGACCAAATTTCAGAATGGGGAAGAAATGTGATCCAAAGTGATTTTGATCATGGAATAATTACTGGTGCCAAACATGGTGATTTGAGTATCTCAAACTGATGATCTCCTGGATATTCATGCACAATGGTGCAAAAAACAGAAAACATCCAGTGAGCAGCAGTACTCTGGGTGAAAAGGCCTTGTTAATGAGAGGGGTCAAAAGAGAATGGCCAGACTGGTTCAAGCTGACAGAAAGATGACAATAACGTTAATACCTACACCTAACATCAGTGGGGTGCATAAGTTCAAAGTTCAAAGTAAATTTACTACAAAAGTATATATACGTCACTATATACAACCATGAGATTCATTTTCTTGTGGGCATAATAAATCCATAATGGTATAAAAACCATAATAGAATCAATGAAAGACAGCTCTCACTTGGGTGTTCAACCTAAAAGACAACAATCTAAATAAATAGGTAATAAATATTGAGAACATGAGATGAAGAGTACTTGAAAGTGAGTCCATAGATTGTGGGAATATTTCAGTGATGGGGTAAGTGAAGTTGAATGTAGCTATCCCCTTTTGTTCGAGTCTAATGGTGAGGGATAACGGTGGTGTGAGAAGTGAGGCTCTTTTACCTTCTTCCTGATAGCAGCAACGAGAAAAGAGCTTGACCTACGTGGTTGTGGTCCCTTATGATGGATGCTGCTCTCCTTTTTTTTTAAGTTTTTCTTTCTTTCTTTATTAATCTTTTTATTGATTTAAAAGGAACATAAATACAAACATGAGGAGAATTATCTCAAATATATATATATCAATAACCATCCAAACAGAGATTAAAATAGACATTATCAAAATCATACATAGTGTTAAGTTAATGTATAATATATACTAAAAAAGAAAACAACAATTCTCCTCTTATCAGCTCATAAAGAGGGAAGAAAAAAAACTTTGTATTTAAAATGAAAATCAGAAGAAAGAGGACTGGGCAGTCCATTCTGAGGATATGACCAGAAAAGAAAAAGAAAGAATTTCTCATCAAATCTAAAACTTCAACAAAAAAAATTTGAAGAGTAATAAATCAAATTAAATGAAAATATTGAATAAAGGGTCACCAGATTTGCTCAAATTTAAAGGATGTATCAAATGTCCAACTTCTTATTTTCTCTAAACTTAAACAGGACATAATGGAGGAAAGCCAATAAAAGACAGTCGGTGGATTAGAATCCTTCCACTTCAGTAAAATGGCTCTCCTAGCCAATAAAGTTGAAAAGGCTATCATACGTTGAGTAGAAACAGGAATATTTCCTGGTTTCAATGGGGTAATCCCAAATATTGCCGTAAGTAAATTAGGTTGTAGGTCCAGATCCAAGACTTTTGGTAATGCTTTAAAAACACCTCTCCAAAAATTGTCTAGCTTTATACAAGACCGAAACATATGAGTTAAAAGGGCTACCTCACTATTACATCTGTCACAAATAGGATTGATGTTGGAAAAAATACATGCTAGTTTATCCTTTGACATATGGGCCCGATGCACTACCTTGAACTGTATCAAGGAATGACGGGCACAAATAGATGGGTTATTAACCAAATGAAGAATTTTACTCCATTGATTATCTGAAAAAGACTCCTGAATTTCCAATTCTCAAGCACGTTTAATTTAATCGTTAGATATCATTCGTAAATTCAGTATCTGTTTATAAATTATAGCTATCAACCCTTTTTGAAGTGGTTTAAGCTGAAAAAGAACATTTGTCATATTAGGTGGATAAGCATAAGGGTAATTTGGCAGCAAACCACATCAAAAATTCCTAATTTGTAAATATCTAAAGAAATATACATTAGGTAAACCATATTTATCCACTAACTGAGAAAAAGACAATAAACAGTCCCGTAAAAATAAATCTGAAAACGTTGTTATTCCCTTGGTTTTCCAAATTAAAAAGGCCTTATCCAAAATTGATGGTTTAAAAAAATAATTAAAATGGATATTATTAGAAAGAACAAAATTATTTAACTCAAAAAATCTATGAAACTGAAACCAATTTCTTAAAGTATGTTTAATAATAGGATTAAAGTCTTGTCTACTAACCTTAGAAAACGAAAAGGGAAGAGGAGCTCCCAGTAAAGAGGCCAAAGAGAACCCCTTCACTGCGTTTTCCTCCAAATCCAACCATGAGTGACATTCATGTATGTCTGAGTAATGAATCCAAAAAGTAATATATCGCATATTAATTGCCCAATAATACATTCTACAATTTGGCAAAGCCATACCACCATCCTTTTTTAATTTCTGTAATAAAGGTTTACTCAATCTAGGATTTTTATTATTCCAAATATAAGATAAGATTATAGAATCTATTCTATCAAAAAACGTTTTAGGAACAAAGGTAGGAACTGCCTGAAATGTATTTAAGAATTTCGGTAGAACTATCATTTTAATAGCATTAATTTGACCTATTAATGATAACGTCATAGGTGACCATTTAGAAAGCATTTGTTGGGTGTAGTCAATTAATGGAAGAAAATTATATTTATATAGGTCCTTAAAATTTTTAGTAATTTTAATAAAGTAATTTTAGCAATACTAAAATGTACTTGATGATATTGATCCAAGTAATTAATAATGGGAAATAACTCACTTTTATTTAAATTTAATTTATATCCAGAAAAACTACTAAATTCAGAAAATATAGATAGCATAGAAGGAATAGATTTCCTAGGATCTGAAATATAAACTAACAGGGCATCTGCATACAATGAAACCTTGTATACCTTCTTGCTGCTTTCTTGTGATAACGCTCCATGTAGATGTGGTCAATGGTCGGGAGAGCTTTACCCGTGATGGACTGAGCCATATCCACTATTTTTAGTAAGATTTTTCATTCAAGGACATTGATATTTTCCATACTAGCCTGTGATGCAGCTAGTCAATATACTCTCCGGCACACATCTTCAGAGGTTTGTCAAAGTTTTAAATGTTATACCGAATCTTCACAAATTCCTAAGGAAGTAGAGGTGCTGCTGTGTTTTCTTCATAATTGCACTTATACGCTGAGCCCCAGGATAGGTCCTCTGAAATGATAACACTGAAGAATTTTAAGTTGCTGACCCTCTCCACCTTTGATCCTCCCATAAGGACTGGCTCAAGGACCTCTGGTTTTCTCCTCCTGAAGTCAATAAGTAGCTCCTTGGTCTTGCTGACATTGAGTGAGAGGTTGTTGTGGCACCACTCAGCCAGATTTTCAATCTCCTTCCTATATGCTAATTCGTCACCACCTTTGATTTGGCAAATGACAGTGGTGTTATCAGCAAACTTGAATATGTCATTACAGTTGTGTTTACCACACAGTCTTAAAGTGTAAAGCCTTGTTCTGCACCTGTAGTGATGGAGATTGTGGAGGAGATGCTGTTCCAATCCAAATTGACTGGGGTCTGCAAATGAGAAAATTAAGGATCCAATTGCACAAGGAGGTATTGAGGCCAATGACTTGAAGCTTATTGGTTAGTTTTGAGGGAATAATGGTATTGAATGCTGAGCTATGGTCAATAAAGAGCATACTGATGTATACATCGTTGCTGTCCAGATTTTGCAGGATTGAGTGAAGAGTCAATGAAATGGGACCTACTGTGCCGATGGGCAAATAGGAGCAGACCAAGTTGATTCTCAGGCAGGAGTTGATACATTTCATCACAAATCTCAGAAAGCGCTTCATCACTCTGGATATAAATGCTACTGGACGATAGTTACCAGGTTCTTCATAGGCACTGGAATAAGTGAAACCTGCTTGAAGCAGGTGGGTGCCTCTGACTGTTGAAGCAAGAGGTTAAACATATCAGTGAACACTCTAGCCAATGATCAGCACAGGTCTTAAGTACTGGCCAGGTGCCCCATCAGGGCCAGAAGCTTTTTGTGGGTTCACCATCCTGAAAGCCGCTCATACATCAAGCCTCAGGGTCTCCTAGGTCTTATGATCTAATGGAGATACTGAAGATACTGAAACCACCATGCCTTGCATAAACAGTCATTCCACAAAGCTACTCAGATCACACTTCTTTCCCATTCTGATGTTTGGTCTGAACTTCTTGACCATGACTGCATGCTCTTATGTAGTGAGTTGCTGCTAAGTGATTGACAGATTAGATATTTATTAACAAGGTGTACAGGTGTACCTAATAAAGTGGCCCCTGAGTGTAGAAAATGGAACAGAGAGGATTGTAAATGTTGGTGCTTAGGTACAGTACTTGATACCAACTGATCTTCAGCATTAAGGGAATCAAAGGATATGGTGTATTTTTTTTGTGTGTGCCATACTCTGCCAGAGCCTTGGTGACCACTTTTCAAGTGGTTGTCTTGGAGGAAAGATCCTGTGAGTGGTCCCCCACGTCCTTCTCACAGCACAGTTTTTTTTACGAGGCCGAGTTGTGAGCTCGACACTTAATCTGGCATGGATGGAAAGCGTGCCTGGGAACGGCCTGACTGGGTTCAAACTCAGGAACCTTCGCTCCGGAGTCTGGCACTGATGTCACTGCACCACCAGCCAGCCCATATGGTGTATAGGTAGGAAAAAAAATGAAAAAAAACACACAAGATTACCTCTAATACTGAACAGTGCAGCAACTCTGATGGAGCAACACTGCAGCAGCTTTGTCTCCATTAAAATTTTCTGAAAATTGCAACTATAAACTTTGTTATCCCACTTGGGGTCTTCTACACTGTTCTCTCTAAGCTATGAAGATCCATGGCCATGCAGTAACTGAAACGCTCCCATGCACATTGCCTTTGTTGCCGCACAGCTGGAATTGGTTGCAGCTAGGAAAGGTTTATGAAACAGGAAAGATTTTAATAGATACTTTACCGTATTTCATTATACCCTTCAATTAATAAATGTGATTTTTCAATTTTCATTCTAAATATTCATTGTATGCATATTAGAAAAACACATTTAAAGTACCACATAGTTTTCAGGCCATGTAAAAATCTCCTGCCCAAACCAATGGTTGGTCTACACAGTGTGTAAAAAAATACAGGGAACATTGGTCTCTATAACTTGGCAAAGACAAAGAAGCAAACAAAGGAATAGATAATTCAGCCCTTCAAATTTGCCCTATTAATTAGACCTTGCAAATTCCATTCATCAACATTAATTCAGATGCAGCTTTATTTGTCACATGTACATTGAACCATAGAGTGAAATGCACCGTTTGCGTTAACAACTAGAACACCCTAGATATGCCCTAGATCCCTTACCAATCATCCAGTTAACCTTCTTTATTTCATATTTGGTGGTTCTCTGAATTCCATCTTTCAACCACAGCGTGAAACAATTTATATCTTCAAGAATTCAATCACCTGTTGTGCACCAATTGCCCAAGAGGAAATCACTAATACAACCGCATAAATGCGAGCTAACAGACGTGGGTAACATGCAATGGGAATTCTGCAGAAAGAACTTTAAAGCTACTGGGACTCAGTCATGGAGGTTTGAGACTTTGGATTCTGTTCTGCTGGAGGTATCTGCAGCCACAGTAACTGCAGCCATGAAGATAACCATTTGGGTATTTTAGCTCATAGCCTAAACATAAACATAAACAATCAAAATTTGAAAATTTGTGCAGATAAAATTCCCAGTAAATTAACCCAGACTGGTTTTGTTCAAGTCAATTCTCAATCTAATACATGAACACATCGGTCACTTCTTAGCCATAGTCATAGTCATACTTCATTGATCCCAGGGGAAATTGGTTTTCGTTACAGTTGCACCATAAATAATTAAATAGTAATAAAACCATAAATAGTTAAATAGTAATATGTAAATTATGCCAGGAAATAAGTCCAGGACCAGCCTATTGGCTCAGGGTGTCTGACCCTCCAAGGGAGGAGTTGTAAAGTTTGATGGCCACAGGCAGGAATGACTTCCTATGATGCTCTGCATTGCATCTCGGTGGAATGAGTCTCTGGCTGAATGTACTCCTGTGCCCAACCAGTACATTATGTAGTGGATGGGAGACATTGTCCAAGATGGCATGCAACTTGGACAGCATCCTCTTTTCAGACATCACCATGAGAGAGTCCAGTTCTATCCCCACAACATCACTGGCCTTACGAATGAGTTTCTTGATTCTGTTGGTGTCTGCTACCCTCAGCCTGCTGCCCCAGCACACAACAGCAAACATGGTCGCACTGGCCTCCACAGACTCATAGAACATCTTCAGCATCGTCCGGCAGATGTTAAAGGACCTCAGTCTCCTCAAGAAATAGAGACGGTTCTGAGCCTTCTTGTAGATAGCCTCAGTGTTGTTTAACCAGTCCAGTTTATTGTCAATTCGTATCCCCAGGTATTTGTAATCCTCTACCATGTCCACACTGACCCCCTGGATGGAAACAGGGGTCACCGGTACCTTAGCTCTCCTCAGGTCTACCACCAGCTCCTTAAGTCTTTTTCACATTAAGCTGCAGATAATTCTGCTCACGCCATGTGACAAAGTTTCCTACCATAGCCCTGTACTCAGCCTCATCTCCCTTGCTGATGCATCCAACTATGGCAGAGTCATCAGAAAACTTCTGAAGATGACAAGACTCTGTGCAGTAGTTGAAGTCCGAGGTGTAAATGGTGAAGAGAAAGGGAGACAAGACAGTCCCCTGTGGAGCCCCAGTGTTGCTGATCACTCTGTCGGACACCAGTGTTGCAAGCACACGTACTGTGGTCTGCCAGTTAGTTCTTGCATACCATTCCAGAATATCAAACAGATTCCACTACCCTGACACAAGGTCAACAGAAAAGGAGGTATCATTATTTGAAATGGATCCACAGTTGACCTCTTTGTGCTGTTGCATGCTCATTTCCATGTGAATGCTTAGCAATTAGCTTCACAGTTCATATATCTGCATGTGATTTTCTCAATTGCTCACCTATTGTAAACTGGGGCACTGTGATGTATACACCCAACAGAAGGAGATAAACATTGGGAGTGATTAATCCAGAATATAAACTGTTTCTCATTGATTGCTCAACAATTTTAGCACATCTACAAGTGCTGCCACAAGTCCAGAATCCATCATCAAGAAACTCACCATCCAGGGAATGCTCTCTTCTCGCTTCTGAAATCAGGAAGGAGGTACAGGAGCCTAACGTTCCCACACCACCAGATTCAAGAACAGTTATTACCCTACAAACATCAGGCTCCTGAACCAGCATAGATAACTTCACTTACCTCAACACTGAACAGATTCCACAACCTATGGACTCACTTTCAAGGAGTCTACAACTAATGTTCTCAATGTTATTTACATATTTAGAGTCATAGAGTCATATAGAAATAAAGCACAGAAACAGGCATCTGTCCATGCAGATATCGTCCACAGCCTTCCCTTCATCCACTTTCCTGGAAACTTCTTCAAAAATCTCTACAAGATTGGTTACACATGACCTACCATGCACGAAGCCATGCTGACTATTCTTAAACAATCCATGTCTCTCCAAATACTTACATATTCAGTCACTTAGAATATCCTCCAATAACTTTCCCACCACTGATGTCAGACTCACCAGTCTATAATTTGCTGGTTTCTGTTTAGAGCCTTTTTTAAACAGCAAACAATATTGGCTATCCTCCAATCCTCGTGTACCTCTCCTGTCACTAAGGAAGTTTTAAATATCTCTGCTAGGGCCCCAGCAATTTCTGCACTAGCTTCCCATGGGTCTGAGGGAACACCTTGTCAGGCCCTGGAGACCTATCCACCCTGATTTGCCTCCTCTATAATCTGTACAGGGTCCATAAAGTTGACGCCACCTTGCCTTATTTCTATAGACTCTGTACCCGTCTCTTCAGTAAATACAGATGCAAAGAATGCATTTAAGATCTCCCCCATCTATTTTGGCTCCACACATGGATTACCATTCTGGTCTTCCAGAGGACCAGTTTTGTCCCTAGCAATCCTTTTGCTCTTAAAATATCTGTAGAATCCCTGAGGAGCCTCCTTCACCTCGTCTTCAAGAGCAACTTCATGCCTTCTTTTAGCCCTCCTGATTTCATTCTTAAATGTTCTCTTGCATTTCTTGCACTGCATAAGCACCTCATTTATTCCTACTTGCCTATACTTGTTATGGACCTCACTATCTCTTGAAAACTAAGGTTCCCTACACTTGTTTTCTTTACCTTTTATTCTGACAGCAACATACAAGTTTTGTACTCTTAAATTTTTGTTTTTGAAGGCCTTCCACTTTCCAAGTACAAGTATGATGCAAGAAATATCATAGGAAAGGAGGACGAGTCCTGCCACTCCTGCAACGAAGCCTCGTTAGTGGTGACCAAGTCATAATTCGAAGTGTTAATCCATATTCTGAGCTCATCCACCTTTCCCAGGATACTTCTTGCATTGAAATATTCCAATGCCCAGATTTGTCACTGGTAAAGCTCTATTTTATTAGCTATATTAGATATGATTTGAATTCTTTTGTCTTTACACATTGGTTGTCTGTCAATTTTTGTGTGTAATTTTTCATTGATTCTATTGCATTTCTTTGTATCTATTGTGAATGCCAACAAGAAAATGAATCTCAGGGTAGTATATGGTAACATACATTCTGCACCCAATAAAGTGGCTGTTGAATGTATGCTCATGATCTCCTGCTTCTGTAGCCAATCCATCAATCAGGTTTGATGTGCTGTGCATTCAGAGATGCTCTTCTGCACACCACTGTTATAACACATGATTATTTGATTTACTGTTGTCTTCCTGTCAAGCTTGAACTAGTCTGGCCATTCTCCTCTGACCACTCTCATTAATGAAACATTTTCACCCACAGAACTACCACTCACTTGATGCTTGTTTTCACTTTGGTACCACTCTGTGTAAACTCTAGAGACCGCTGTATGTGAAAATGCCAGGAGGTCAGCAGTTTCTGAGATACTCAAACCACCCTGTCTGGCATCAACAATCATTCCATGGTCAAAGTCACTTAGCTCACATTTCTTCCCCAATTTGATGTTTGACCTGAACTACAATTGAACCTCTCGACCATGTCCGCATATTTTTATGTAATAAGTTGCTGCCACATAATTGACTGATTAGATATTTACAATAATGAGTAGATGCACATAATAAAGTGGCTATTCAGTGTATACCTACTCTGATAATAAACTTACTTTCAGCCTTGAACTTAACCACTTGCCAATAAAGTAAATTCAAACCCTTTAAAATGTTATACAGTGGCATTCTGAATCTCAGGACACTCAACGTAAAAAATTATAAAATTGCCCCTCCTTTAAGGCAAGGAATGAGCCAGTCACTCTTGCAAAACCTTGTAAAAGCAAAGGGAAAAAAATCACAGATGTTGAAAGTCAAAAGTAAGAACAGTTAATCCAAAAACTGCTCAACTAATCAACAAGACCTTGTGCAGGGAGAAATGGTCCAAGAACATTTCAGTTGAAGCTAATTATTATTCATTTATTTATTCTTTTATTATATACAGATGTACTGTGGAACCTGCCCTTCCAGCCCAATGAGTTGCTCTGTCCAGCAACCCACCCATTTAACACTAATCTAATCAAAGGGCAACTTACAATGATCAATTAAGCTACGAACTGGAAGGTTGTTGGAAAATGTAGTGGATGCGAGCCAGTATCATAGGTAAAACCCTCCTCAACATTGAGCACATCTGAATGAGATGCTGTTGCAGGAAAGCAGCATCCATCACGACCCCCATGACCCAGGCCATACTCTCTTCTCACTGCTGCCATCAGAAAGGTGATACAGGAGCCTCACACCACCAAATTTGGGAACAGTTATTACCCCTCAACCATCAGGCTCTTGAACCAAAGGGGGAAAACCTTACTCAGCTTCACTTGCCCCGTCATTGAAATGTTCCTTCAACCAATGGACTCACTTTCAAGGGTTCTTCACCTCATATTCTCGATATTTATTGTTTAATTAGTATGATGATTTATTTCTTTTTGCACAATTTATTGTCTTCCACACTCTAGTTGAATGCCCAAGTTGGGTAGTCTTTCATTGATTCTGTTATGGTTATTATTCTACAGATTTATTGAGTATGCCTACAAGAAAATGAATCTCAAGTTTGAATATGGTGACACATATACACTTTGATAATAAATTTACTTTGAACTTTGACCATGCAGTTCATAGGGAGAACATACAGATGGTACTGAAATTGAATTCCAAACTCTGGAACGCCCTGAGTTGTAATAACATTGTACTACATGACCATGTACGCTACGGGATACCAATATTCTTCTTTCTGAAGAAAACAACGTACATCTGCTACATGTAGTGTTATGTACCCTGTAACTGGGTTGCCAAACCAGCAGGAATGGAACACTCGTTGGAGTCTGGATTACTAGGAACTAATAAAGTTTTATTAAAGAAACAAGTAATACGGTACTCTAATCGTAAGGATATAAATGTAACAGGGTAGCAATGATAATACACACATATACACAGAACTAGGGAATCAACCAAGCTCTATCACAGTCTAGGGGGAAAATGATCAGTCTTACAGTGACGCAGAGTTCATTGCAGCTTAGTGCAGTTTGCAGTAATCGCTGTTGTACCGTGGGAGAGGGGTGGGAGATGCAATTTGGTTCAAGCAGGCCTTTGGTGTCTTCTATCCCGCTGTGGTCACCGACTGTGACCCCTCCATTCCAGATACGATCGTTCTTCCGTGGTGAACCCGGCACCCAGGCAAGGGCGACGCACACACCAGGTTCCCACCGATCATACATTTACACCCTGTGAGCCTATGGTCGTTTCCCGCGAACCGGACCTCCAAAAAGCATACCGCTCTTTCCAGAGTCTCGTTGTCTCGTGGTCTCGTGGTGTCCCGTGCCTGAGCAGACCTGCTCTTTTTATCCCTCTGCTGGTGTATCACCTGTCCATCAAACTTCAAACAGTTCAGGTTCAAAGCAACCAGTCTGTCAATATTCTGAATTGTGTTTCTTTTCCGTTAATCCCTCTCTCCTCTCTTATTAGCATTTTGAATGTTTCTCCATTGTCTCTCTTATCTCTTTCATTGGCATCAATCGTCCGATAGCTTGGTTTGGCATCACACCCTTACCCTTCAAAGGATTTTTACCCGGGTACAAATCATAGGCATGAATGCACATTATTAGATACACACTAATATACAGGGTCATCAGCTATTCGGCTAATACAGAGAACTTTTAAGTTTCAACACCTTGACAGACAGTCAGCAATCACATTGTTCGTTCCTTTTATATGTTTTATTTTGATATCAAATTCCTGTAAGACCAGGCTCCAACTTAGTAACCTTTTGTTTTTATCCTTCATAGTGGCCAAAAACACTAATGGGTTGTGATCAGTGTAAATTATCAGTGGTTTCCGTGCCGGATAAATATAAACCTCAAAATGTTGTAATGCTAGTATGATTGCCAGTAATTCCTTCTCCACAGTGGAATAATTTCTCTGATGGATATTAAATTTCTTAGAAAAATAAGCCACTGGGTGGTCAAACTCCTCTTTGTCTGTCTGCAACAGCACCTTCGTCGCTAGCATCTGTTGCTAGGGAGAAGGGTTTTGAAAAGTCAGGCGCATTCAGCACAGGATGGTGACACAGAATCGCCTTCAGACTCTCGAAGGCCTGTTGACAAAGGTCGTCCCACACAAAACTTCACATTCTTTGGCAAGAGCTTAGTAAGAGGGAGGGTAATATCCACAAAGTTTTTGCAAAACTTCCGATAGTACCCCACCATCCCCAAGAACCTTCTCAGGGCTCTCTTGTCTGTCGGGATGGGGACTTCAGAGATAGCCTGCATCGGTGCCAGCTGCCCCTGTCCTACTACAAATCCCAGATAAGTGACCTTCGCGTGACCGAATTCACTTTTTGTGAGGTTCACTGTCAGGTTGGCTTCAGACAGCCGTTTTAAACAGTTCCTCTACTGCCACAATGTGCTCCTCCCACATGTCACTCCAGACCACTAAATCATCAATATATGCTTCTGCGTTCTTTAACCTTTTTATCACTGAATTAATCATCCTTTGGAAGGTCCGTGGGGTGTTTTTCATACCAAAAGGTAAAGCATTATACTCGTATAACCCAGATGGAATGACAAATGCTGAGATTTCTCTAGCCCGGTTGGTTAAAGGAATGCACCAGTACCCTTTTAGCAAATCGATCTTTGTGATGTACTTAGCTCTCCTCACTTTATCAATGCAATCGTCTACCCTTGGGATGGGGTACACATCAGTTTTTGTGATGGCGTTCACTTTTCTGTAATCTGTACAGAATCGTACGCTCCCATCGACTCTCAGGACAACAACACAGGGGGACGCCCATTCCGATTTGGATGGCCTAATAATATGTGTTCAATTTCTTTCTCCACCAGCTTGCCCTTCTCCAAGTTCATCCTATAGGGGTGTTGTTTTATAGGCTGGTCTGAGGTGACAACAACATCATGCACTGTCCCTTTGCATCGCCTCGGGACATCCGGACATACGTCTGCATGCCGGTTAATTAGCTTTATCAGAGGCTCTCTCTGTTTGGGGGTTAAGTGAGAGACCTTATCAGCAAAATTGGCCAAAACAATAGAGTTCTCCAATCTAGTCGGCACCATATTTATCTTTTCAAGATGGGTTTTCCCTTATCAGATGGCACCCCAGCCTCATTAATTTTCGTGATAACACCGACTAGGTCTGCTTTCTTATCGTGGTAAGCTGTTAACATATTAATAGGCTCTAACTGTGTCAGCTCACGTCTACAATACTCAATAATATCCTCCCTCATGCTCGGCCAGTAAAACTCTTTCATAGTTCTATCAACTGTCTTCCTCACCCCAAAAGGTCCACTGAGGGGTATCTTGTGGGCCAGGTTAAAAATCTCATCCCCATAAATTTTCGGCACTACCACCTGGTGCATCACCCCCCCGTTCCTCATCTGCGGGCACGGTACTTGGTCTCCATTTCCTCATTAGTACTTCCTCCTTCACATAATAGCCCACTGGCTCCCTTTTTAATTCTGCTTTGGAGAGAGCTGTCTCCGTCAAAACCATCAGCTCCTCGTCTCGTTCCTGTGCCTGTATAAATTCCTTCTTTGCTAATGATAAGTCTACCTCAACTCCCTCACTTCCTTCCACTCCACTATGCTCCTTCTTCTCACTTTCTAACCCCTCTTGATACAAGGCTGGTAAAAACGTCTCAGCTAAGTCTACATTCGCTTCGGCAGCCTTTCTGGACATGCGCCGAGTAACTGCACAAACGGGATAAACCTGTGAGCCCATGGGCGGGTCCACAGTCCTGGCAGGCTTGCTCGTCAGCTTTACTGCTGGGTACACATCTCCGCCTGCAAGGTCATTACCGAGTAAGACCTCCACGTCTTCCATCGGTAATTCGAGCCTCACCCCTATCGTGGCCGGTCCGGAGACCAAGTCGCTTTTTAGGTATATCTGGTGCAAAGGTACTGCTTCAGTCCCTTTCCCAATGCCTTTTATCACACTGACCTCCCCAGTCTCGGTTTCTAAACTAAAGTCTAAAACACTCCTTAAGATCAATGACTGACAAGCCCCAGTGTCTCTCCAGATCCGTACTGGAACTGGGTTTGACCCCTCCTTCACCGACACAAATCTGGCCGAAATAAACTTCTCGCGCCCTTCCTGAACTCTATCAGACCTCTTCTCCCCTAGCGGTTTGTTTGCCGGCTCAATACAGCCAGTCGGAGTCGTCAATTTTCCTTTCCCCATCTCCTTCTTTGGGGCAAAACACCTGGACGCAAAGTGACCGGCTTTCCCACAATTATAGCATACAACCTCAGGAGATTTCCTACCAAACTGCTTCCTGTCTTCCTTATCCTTCTCACTAGTCCCTGGCTTACTTTCTGGCTTTTCCGGCGGACTCTCTCCGCCCTCTCGACTACCCTTCTGGTAGTTTTTACTCAGGGTAAACTTCGTTTTGTGTGTTAACGCGTACTCATCCGCTAACTTAGCAGTTGTGGCTAAGGTTTCTGCCTCTTTCTCATCTAGATAGGGCCTCATACCTTCAGGGACACAACCTTTAAATTGGTCAATCAGTATCAGCTGTAGCAGTCTGTCATAATCCCCATTGACCCCTTTCGAGGCGCACCAACGCTCACAATACATCTGCATCTCACGGGCGAACTCTAAATACATGCGGCCCCACTGCTTCCTCACATTCCGGAACCTCTGCCGGTATGCCTCCGGGACCAACTCATAAATCCTGAGTATAGCCTCTTTCACCACATCATACCTCTGGGCATCTTCTGCAGACAATGCCGAGTAAGCTTGCTGAGCCTTCCCTTTAAGTACGCTCTGAAGCAAAACAGCCCACTTATCCCTCAGCCAGTCCTGACTTGCAGCGACTTTTTCAAAATGTAGAAAGTACCGATCAACATCGGCCTCCTCAAATGGGGGAACCAGCCTAACCTCCTGGGTCGCCCTGAACCTTCCATCTTGGTTCGGCATGGGGCCCTGCGCTGCCGTCATCTTTAACTTCTCCAGCTCAAATTCCCTGTCCTTCTGCTTCTCTCTCTCTTCTCGTTCTAACTGCCTGTCTCTCTCTTCTCGTTCCAGCTGCTTTACCCAGATCTCGTGCTCGAGTCCCAGTTTTTCCATCTGTAGCTGTACTGCTTCTCCACTAGGTTTGCTCATAGACACCACCTCCAGCTCCCCTTGGGGAAACACACCTTTAGATTACATAATGCTCAATGATAGCTCTGTGCATCTCTGCTCTCCTCATTGTCAGCTTCCCCTTAAAGAGATTCAACCGTTTGGCAACAGTCGCCAATTCTGACTTCCTGGCATCCTCTAATGCCTTCAAGGTTGGCGCCTTTAGAAATTCCTCAATCTCCATTTCTGCTGTTTGCCCTTTCTTTCTTTCGGGAATTTTAACCCAATCAATTTACCCAGTCCCAAATTTAGCGTTCAAAATCGTGGACGAGATCCCCATTTATGTTACCTACCCCGTAACTGGGTTGCCAAACCAGCAGAAATGGAACACTCGTTGGAGTCTGGATTACTGGGAACTAATAAAGTTTTATTAAAGAAACAAATAATACAGTACTCTAATTGTAAGGATATAAATGCAACAGGTTAGCAATGATAATACACACATATACACAGATCTATGGTAAAAGGAATCAACCAAGCTCTATCGCAGTCTAGGGGTAAAATGATTAGTCTTAAGTGACGCAGAGTTCATTTCAGCTTAGTGCAGTTCGTAGTAATCACTGTTGTACTGTTGGGGGGGGATGCAATTTGGTTCAGGCAGACCTTTGATGTCTTCTATCCCGCTGTGGTCACCGACTGTGACCCCTCTGTTCCGGATACGATCGTTCTTCCACGGTGAACCCGGCACCCAGGCAAGGGCAGACACACATACCAGGTTCCCACCGATCATACCTTTACACCCTGTGAGCCTATGGTCGGTTCCCGCGAACCGAACCTCCAAACTCTCACCACTTGTGGGGGCACACCGCTCTTTCCAGGGTCTCGTTGTCTCGTGGTCTCATGGTGTCCCGTGCCTTAGCAAACCTGCTCTTTTTATCCCCCTGCTGGGGCATCACCCGTCCATCAAACTTCAAACAGTTCAGGTTCAAAGCAACCGGTCTGTCAATATTCTGAATTGTGTTTCTTTTCCATTAATCCCTCTCTCCTCTCTTATTAGCATTTTGAATGTTTCTCCATTGTCTCTCTTATCTCTCTCATTGGCATCAATCGTCCAATAGCTTGGTTTGGCGTCACAGTAGAATCCTAGACTGAGTTTCAACTCCTTAGCATAGTGATGTCGAACTTCCATGGCCAACTCACGGACCAATACTCATATCAACATAATTATTTGTCTCTGACGAGCTCCCAAATCCTAACTGAATCATTTTTCTAGCTCTACTCAGAAGAGAGACCAAATACACCTTGCTTCCTCAATAAGTTTGATTCCCAAGTGTATAGAAATGCATTTCTAATTCTAAATTTATTATAGCATTATGGTAATTGTAGAAGAACTGTAGATAAGTCCTATCTTTTCATGGGAAATAATATTAAAATTGCTTAATATATTGCCTTCAAGATATTTGGCACTATCTATACAATGTAAAAAACTTAGAAACTAAATTAATTAGCACCCAGTTTTAGGGGCCAGAGAAAGAGTAGCAGGAAGATCCAGATAACACAGGCCATGAGGCACAACCTGAAGACCAGAAGGATTCAGATTTGTTTATTTATCACATGTATAGTATATCGCAACATACAGTGAAAATCATTGTTTGCATTCACAGCCAACTGAGAATACTGGAGGCAGTCTGCAGTTGTCGCCACATATTCCCAATCCAACATAACAGGCTCACAATTTTCAGCAGAATAGCACAAGCAACAACAGCAAAACAAGCGCCTTTTCTCCATCCCACCCACACACTTACAAACACAGACTGTCCTCCAACCCGACGGCAGGTCACCTCCGGACCTCCACCTTCCCCTGTGGATTCGCAGACCCAAGCCTCGGCTATCGGGTCTTGATTTACAGTCTTCTGATAAGATCTTTGGGCTTTAATCTCAGGTATCAATCCCGAAACTCCAGCCCTCAAACAGGAGCAGAAGTAGTTGGAGGAAAAGACAGCTACCGGGGATATCAAACAAAGCATATTCAGCTTTGACTCCCAGTTCTGCAGAGGAAGCAGGTAGTGTCTTTATTGGGATCATGGATTCCCCTTCGAGAGATGCTTCTCATGGGTCACTCCGCATTCCAATGACTACAACAGCAAAATACACCATAAATCAGCTGGGATGGCCCTAGAGATGTGAGTAATCCCTCATGTCATTGTGCAGGTCCATCAACAAAGGAATCACTAAATCAATGACTGAAAAATTTTCAGTGGTTGGCCGTCCACCTTGCAATTTTTGTGCAGCCTTGACATTTATTTCTTATTCTCAGTTGTGTGGGTATTCTCACACCAGGAGGGGAAACCCTGGCCAACTCCTACCACACTCTTTTCATGTCTGCCGTACACAACCTCTTGAACCTCTCTTCAAAGTCTCCCCTAATATATAGAGCCTCTCTCCTGACATTTATCTTACTGAGAAGGAAGTTCACTCAATGTAGCAGCTTCCTTTGACCCTGCAGACATTCACTTCTATACCAGCTATAGAGTATGTCAGTGATTCTCAATGTGGGCTACAAGTAAAACACAAGAAACCATGGGACCACAGGAGTTTGCAAATGGGCCATGATGAGTAAACCGTTTTAATGAAATATAACTAAAATATATTTTAAAAATTAATATACATAATTTAATTAGAACCTTGAATGAAATGAACAGGAAAATATGTTGGATGATGTAAATGAGGCAGAAAAACAGGGGTGGGTGGGTATGGGTGTGTCTGTGTCCAGCAAGTTACCAAGTTAACCAAGTTGCAACCAAATACTCAAAATCTTGATAGTTTGCATCAGTCACAAGGAGTTCACTAAATACCCAAAATAATAATATTAAGTGCTTTTTCATTGCTGGTTGGAAGACTATTATAAATAAGAGTATCGCATTCAAAGTTTTGAAATTATTTCATTATTCATATACACCTGTAATTTAACACATAATAATACCTACAATACTGTGCAAAAGGCACACATACAATATATAGCTAGGGTGCCTAGCACTTTTGCACAGTTCTGTAGTAATTTTATGTATTGAACTGTACTGCTACCACAAAGAAAAACATTTCATGACATATGTGAGTGATGATAAACCTGATTCTGATAATGGGTCTCTATTGTGGACAGAGAGTGGGAAGTGGGCAGGGAGAAGGGAAGGAGCAGGAAGCATTAGAGAGACATTCAGTAACGATCAATAAGCAAATTGTTGGAATCAAATGACCTTGCCTAATGTCTCAGGGCTGAGTGTGTCTGCACGTGCACCACCTCACCATCCCCACCCACCCACCCTGACACTCCTCCTCTGCCACCTATCCCACATCCTTCCTATGGTGCTCTACCCTCACCATTCCCAACATTCTTTGCTCCTGCCAGATTTACAAACTTGCTCTCCTTTTAATGGCTGATAGTCTTATTTGATTGGCACACAAGAAATTATCAAAAGCCATGCTTGGCTGAGTTGAGAACTACAAAGACTCCTTCTGAGTGGACATTTCCGTGTATAAACTGTCCTCATTCAGTTTCTATCAAATTCCTTCTTCCACCTTTTGCCTCTTCCACTTATCACCTACCAGCTGCTCACATCACCCCAACTCCCACATCCACCAGGTTTCACCTATCACCTGCCAGCTTTACTTCTTCCCCTCCCACCCCCCACCTTCTTATTCTGGCTTCTTCGGCATTCCTTTCCAGTCCTGATGAAAAGTCTCGGACTAAATCCTTGATTGTTTAAGATGATGGAGCTTCTCCACCATCTTGTGTGTGTGTTGTACATTCAGTTTTAACCATTCTTATGGCCAACTTCATGATTCTATGCGGGGGACCTGAATGGGCATTTGCATTGATCATAATCCAAAAGTAGGTACAACCCACAGCCTATAGAACTGATTCTAATGCAATAATACAAGCAAAATGTAAGGACGATGCTAACTGAATGTTGCCCATCTCCTGGGATTATTTCATTCTATTAGATTTTATCCCATCTAGGGAAGGTTAAGAGAGGACCTCTACTACTCATCTTCCCAATGTAGCTCATGCTTAATATTTGAAATGCACGAAGATTTTAACCTGAAGAAGCTGCTGTCTCTCAAGTCTGTGAACCACTGTAATTTTCTGAAAGAATATCAGCACAACTTATGGGCCATGAAATCATTTTTCAGCAGGAAATACCAACATTTTTCAACTTGCCCACTTAAGTAGGGGTAGATTAATATTTGAAGAGAGAAACAGAAAAGTTACATAAATGGTCCAAATCTTAAAGAAACCAAACTAAAATAAAAACAGGATTCGTGGCAGTCATTTTACACAGCTTATTTCTTTCTGTATTGAAGCCAGCATTTGATTAACATTACTAAATCTGTTCAATTTAATATGGAGAGCTTGTTCTGGCCATATTGCTTTTTCTCATGCTATCCTGAATACTTCGGAACTGAAACTGTCAGTTGGCATTAGTAAACCCGTAATCTTTTATTTACGACTTGACCAACTTTGCCTTCTGCTGAGGTACTTCTTTTCATACTTTGTCAAAACACAGACTGACCAACTCCAGCAGACACTTTCATCTAACAGTAGAAACCTGGGTCCAAGTTTTCTCCCTCTTTAGCCCAAGTGCTCTGAATCTCACAGTTCCACCTGGCAAAGTGCAGGTCATTCAGAAAGGACTAGCAATCTAACTGAAGCTGCTACCTCCAGAATCTGCAACTCCACAAACTTCTAACTAAAGCAGCGGGTGCTTGCTGAATGGAGTCAGTTGACACAGGGATGGAGCGGAGAGTGCTACTACCTCATCATAGCTCCGGCAACCTGAGCTCCAGGGTGCCCGTGCGGAGTTTGCATGTCATCCCTGTGACAGTGTGGATTCAGAATCACAATAAGAATCAGGTTTATTATCACTGACACATAGAACATAGAACAAGTACAGCATAGTACAAGTCCTTTGGCTGACAATATGCCAACCTTTTAATCTACTCCATTAACCCCTTCACTCCCATATAGCCCTCCATTTTTCAATCATCCATGTGCCTATCTAAGAGTCTCTTAAATATCCCTAATGTACCTGCCTCTACCATCACCCCTGGCAGGGTGTTCCACACACCCACCACTCCCAGTGTAAAGAACTCTGACATCCCCACTATACTTTCCTCCAATCACCTTAAAATTATGCCCTTTTGTGTTAGCCATTTCTGCTCTGGAAAAAAGTCTCAGGCTGTCCTCTTCACCAGTCATCAGAGCACACTGTGAAAGACTCCTGCTTCTATTTCTTACATTCTAATGTACATCTTATGCTTCTTCACTCAAAGAGTTCAGTTATAACCAGAAATGCACCAAACTTTCCTTTTCTCTGTTGTAAACAGTCATTATGAAGTAAAACAGTAACAAAAGAATTTTTTTAGGCAGAGGGTGGTGAATCTGTGAAATTCACTGCCACAGATTGCTGTGGATGCCATGTCATTGAGGATATCTAAAGTGGAGATTGATAAGTTCTTGATAAGCAAGTAAGTCAAAAATTATGAGAAGGAAGGAAGGAAAGGGTTTGAGGGGGATAATAAATCAGCCATGTTAGAATGGCAGAGCAGACTCATTGACCGGAATGGCTTAATTCTGTTCCTATGCTCCATAAACTCCATAGTATTCAGGACATCATCAAGAAACAATGCCTCAAAAAAAAAAGGTGGCACCCATCATTAAGGACCCCCATCACCCAGGACATTCCCCCTTCTCATTGGTACCATCAGGAAGGAG
Source organism: Mobula hypostoma (assembly GCF_963921235.1). Classification (NCBI taxonomy): domain Eukaryota; kingdom Metazoa; phylum Chordata; class Chondrichthyes; order Myliobatiformes; family Myliobatidae; genus Mobula; species Mobula hypostoma. Next base: position 102,462,124 of record NC_086104.1, read on the forward strand.
GTACAGAAGCCTGAAGGCACACACTCAATGATTCAGGAATAGCAGTTAGGCACCAAGTTAAAGGACCGAACCTCCAGGATAGCAATCTCAGGAATGCTACCAGTGCCACATGCAGGTGGGTTTACAAATAGTAAGATAGCACAGATCAACACGTGGCTGAAGACATGGTGCAGGAGGGAGGGCATCAGATTTATAGCTAATTGGGCAGTTTTCCAGGAAAGGTGGGACCTGTTCCGGCGGGACGGTCTACATCTGAACTGGAGGGGACAAATATTCTTGCAGGTAGGTTTGCTAGAGAGGCTCCGGTGGATGCAAACTACAAACAGTAGATACGAGGGGGGAGGAGAACCAGAGTGTAGGAACAGATGTACAGATGTAGGAAAGAAGGAAGAAAAAGAAAATAGTAAAGTTGTTTGCACTGTTGGTGATAAACAGAGAGCAAGAGGTGGAAAATTTCTTAAATGCATTCATTTTAATGCTAGGAGCATTATAAGAAAGGTGGATGAGCTTAAAGCATGGATTGATACCTGGAGGTATGATGTGGTGGCTATTAGTGAAACATGGTTACAGGAGGGGTGTGATTGGCAACTAAATATTCCTGGATTTCATTGCTTCAGGCGTGATAGAATCTGAGGGACAAGAGGGGAAGGTGTTGCACTGCTTGTCAGAGAAAATATTACAGCCGTGCTCTGGCAGGATAGATTAGAGGCTCATCAGTGAAGTGTCATCCCTACTATCTGCCACGGGAATTCACCTCGGTCATACTGACAGCGGTCTACATTCCCCCCTAGGCGGACGTGGAGTGTGCTCTGAACATACTATATGCCAATAGAAGTGAACTTGAGACCAGGTATCGAGAGGCTTTGCTCATTACAGCCGAGGACTTTAACCAGGCCAACCTCAGAAAGACACTGCCAAAGTTATACCAACATGTCTCCTGCCCCACTAGAGGCCCGAATATACTTGACAACTGCTACACAGCAGTTAAGGATGCCTACCGTTCCGTCCCACGACCTCACTTCGGAAAATCGGACCATCAGGTCATACTCCTCCTTCTGGCTTACAAACAGAAACTGAAGCGGGAGGTCACGGTGTCAAAAGTAGTGTCGTGTTGGACCGAGGAAACGGATGAGGTCCTCCGTGACTGCTTTGAATCGGTGGACTGGTTAGTATTCAAGGACTCGGCAGCTAGCCTAGATGAGTATGCCTCAGCTGTCACGGACTTTATTTGGAAATGCATGGAGGACTGTGTGTCTTGCAAGACGATCCAGGTATTCCCTAACCGGAAACCTTGGATGAATTATGAGGTCAAGTCCCTTTTAAAGGCTAGAGCTGCGGCTTTTAGGTCCGGGGATACCAGTCGCTACACGGAATCCAGGCGTGGATTCCTGGAACCCTGGAAAGCCCTTAAGGGCGCCAAGAGGCAATATCGAGCCAAGTTGGAAGCCCAGGCTAACCAGAGGGATGCCAGTAGACTATGGCAGGGTCTAAATGAGATCATTGGACGCAAAGAAAAGGCTGGGAATATCAATAACTGTGGCGCTTCTCTTCCTGACAAACTTAACGTATTCTACGCAAGATTCGAACAGAAGAGGAGCATCCCGCTCCCTCCGGATGAACCGGACCTGGTGGGATCAAGATTCATCATCACCGAGGAGGTCGTTAGAAGGGTCTTCCTGAAGATAAATCCAAGGAAGGCGACGGGCCCAGATGGCGTCCCGGGACGGGTTCTCCGGGCCTGTGCGAGCGAGCTAGCTAGAGTGTTTGCTGACATTTTCAACTGCAACTTGCCTCAGTCTAAGATCCCCTCGTGTTTTAAGAAGGTAACAATACTCCCAGTGCCGAAGAAGAGCAAGGTGGCATGCCTGAATGACTATCGACCTGTGGCTCTGACATCAATTGCTATGAAGTGCTTTGAGAGATTGGTTGTGGCACACATCAACCACAGCCTACCGGTCAACCTCGACGCTTTGCAATTCGCCTACCGGAGCAACAGGTCAACGGCAGATGCCATCTCTCTGGCCCTACATTCCTCCTTAGAACACCTGGAGAATAAAGATGCATATGTAAGGTTCCTTTTCATTGACTACAGCTCTGCCTTTAATACCATCATTCCAAATAAACTAATTCCTAAGCTCCGGAACCTGGCCCTTTGCACTCAGATCTGCAGCTGGATCTTCAACTTCCTCACAGACAGGTCCCAGGCTCTAAAAATAGGGGACAAGCTCTCCTCTACAATCACTCTGAGCACTGGTGCCCCACAAGGCCGTGTACTCAGCCCCCTGCTGTACTCACTGTACACCCATGATTGTGTAGCCAAGTTTCCATCAAACTCAATATACAAGTTTGCTGATGACACAACAATTGTAGTCCGTATCTCGGGTAATGATGAGTTCGAGTACAGAGAGGAAATTAAGAACCTGGTGACATGGTGCAAAGGCAATAACCTATCCCTCAACGTCAGCAAGACGAAGGAATTGGTTGTTGACTTCAGAAGGAGTAGCGGACTGCACGACCTAATTTACATCGGTGGTGCGCAAGTGGAACAGGTCAAAAGTTTTAAGTTCCTCGGGGTCAATATCACAAATGACCTGACTTGGTCCAATCAAGCAGAGTTCACTGCCAAGAAGGCCCACCAGCGCCTTTACTTCCTGAGAAAACTAAAGAAATTTGGCCTATCCCCTAAAACCCTCACTAATTTTTATAGATGCACCGTAGAAAGCATTCTTCTAGGGTGCATCACAACCTAGTATGGAGGTTGTCCTGTCCAAGACCAAAAGAAGCTGCAGAAGATCGTGACCACGGCGCAGCACATCACACAAACCTATCTTCCGTCCGTGGACTCACTTTACACTGCACGCTGTCGGAGCAGTGCTGCCAGGATAACCAAGGACACGACCCACCCAGCCAACACACTTTTCGTCCCTCTTCCCTCTGGGAGAAGGCTCAGGAGCTTGAAGACTCATTCAGCCAGATTTGGGAACAGCTTCTTTCCAACTGTGATAAGACTGCTGAAGGGATCCTGACCCGGATCTGGGCCGTACCCTCCAAATATCCGGACCTGCCTCTCTGTTTTTTTGCATTACCTTACTTCCCATTTTTCTATTTTCTATTTATGATTTACAATTTAAATTTTTAATATTTACTAATTTTAACTATTTTTAATATTTTTAATATTTATAATCCAGGGAGCGTGAAGCGCAGAATCAAATATCGCTGTGATGATTGTACGTTCTAGTACAAATTGTTTGGCAACAATGAAGTATAAAGTATATATAATTATCTGGATAGACAGGGTCTGATTAGGAACAGTCAACATGGATTTGTGCATGGAAGGTCATATTTGACAAATCTTATTGAATTTTTTGAAGAGGTTAATAGGAAAGTTGACGAGGGTAAAGCGGTGGATGTTGTCTATATTGACTTCAGTAAGGCCTTTGACAAGGTCCCACACGGAAGGTTGGTTAGCAAGGTTCAATCATTAGGTATTAATATTGAAGTAGTAAAATGGATTCAGCAGTGGCTGGACGGGAGACGCCACAGAGTGGTGGTGGATAACTTCGTCAGATTGGAGGCTGGTGACTAGTGGTGTGCCTCAGGGATCTGTACTGGGTCCAATGTTATTTGTCATATACATTAATGATCTGGATAATGGGGTGGTAAATTGGATGAGTAAGTATGCAGATGATACTAAGGTAGGTGGGGTTGTGGATAATGAAGTAGGTTTTCAAAGCTTGCAGAGAGATTTAGGCCAGTTAGAAGAGTGGGCTGAAAGATGGCAGATGGAGTTTAATGCTGATAAATGTGACGTGCTTCGTTTTGGTAGGACTAATCAAAATAGGACATACATGGTAAATGGTAGGGCATTGAAGAATGCAGAAGAACAGAGGGATCTAGGAATAATGATGCATAGTTCCCTGAAGGTGGAATCTCATGTGGATAGGGTAGTGAAGAAAGCTTTTGGTATGCTGCCCTTTATAAATCAGAGCATTGAGTACAGGAGCTGGGATGTAATGTTGAAATTGTACAAGGCATTGGTGAGGCCAAATTTGGAGTATTGTGTACAGTTTTGGTCACCAAATTAGAGGAAAGATGTCAACAAAATAGAGAGAGTACAGAGAAAATTTACTAGAATGTTACCTGGGTTTTATCACCTAAGTTACAGAGAAAGGTTGAACAAGTTGGGCCTTTATTCTTTGGAACGTAGAAGGTTGAGGGGGGACTTGATAGAGGTATTTAAAATTATGAGGGGGATAGATAGAGTTGACGTGGATAGGCTTTTTCTATTGAGAGTGGGGGAGGTCCAAACAAGAGGACATGAGTTGAGAGTTAAAGGGCAAAAATTTAGGGGTAACATGAGGGGGAACTTCTTTACTCAGAGACTGGTAGCTGTGTGGAACGAGCTTCCAGCAGAAGTGGTTGAGGCAGGTTCGATGTTGTCGTTTAAAGTTAAATTGGACAGCTATATGGACAGGAAAGGAATGGAGGGTTATGGGCTAAGTGCAGGTCAGTGAGACTGGGTGAGAGTAAGAGTTTGGCACGGACTAGAAGGGCCAAGATGGCCTGTTTCCGTGCTGTAATTGTTATATGGTTATATGGTTAAATTTCACGATCTATGCTGGTGATATAAACTTGATTCTAATGTCTTATGGTCTTAAGAGAAGTTACTTGAACCCAAATAAAACAATGGTAATGTTACAACTAAAGTACTTCACACCATTTAGATTGCCTAACAATGCAGAGAACATGAAATTTTAAGGTGATTAGAGGAAGTATAGTGGGAATGCCTGAGGTAAGGTTTTTTTCGTTTTGTTTTGTTTTACACAGCCTGACAGGGGTGGCAGATACATTACGGCATTTAAGGAACTCTTAGGTAGTCACATGGACATGGAAAAACGGAGGGCTATGTAGGAGGGAGGGTTTAGATTGATCATAAGAGTAGGTTAAAAGATCAGCACAATATCATGGACTGAAAGGCCTGTACTGTGCTATGGTATTCCATGTACTATGTACTGTAACAGATTTCAGCTTCATCATTACGCTGGAAATGCTGGGGTGTACACCTTGGAGAAAAGAGATTTAACAAAGATATACAAGAATCATGATGGGTTTTGATAGGACAAGTGGAAGGCTGCCATTCCATGGTCAAATAATTCAAAGAGCAGTGATCACAGCTCCAAATTTTTCAGCAAAAAAATACGAGGGGATACGAGGGGTAGGGAGGTTTGAGTTGATTTTTTCTTAAGCAGAGATTAGTTATCTGGAATCACTATCTGTAGGAGTAGTGCCTTAGAGAGGAATTTGGACAGGTATCAAAGTGAATAACAAGATAAAGAAAATAAGACAGCAGATTGCTCTACCAACAGCTAGTATTATCTTAATGAACCGAATGTCAGCCTCTGTGCCATAAATCTACGAGTTTATCAAACCAAAGAACCACCTACAAGAAGACTGATGGATGTATGCTGACAACAAAATGTTGTGATTGCTTCATGATATCAGAGGAACACTGGAATTAACAAAGGAACAACAATTATTGACTATAATCTGATTTACTTCTACTGTTCTTAGAATGCTTCTACTGAGCCATACAAATTAGGCTTTGTTTATCTTTTCTGTGTAGATTGTATGTTCAAAGTAAATTTATTATCAAAGTATGTTTGCAGTATGTCACCACATACTACCTGAGAGACATTTTCTTGCGGGCATTCACAGTAAAACAAAGTAATACAACAGAAACTACTCATAAGGAAAGAATTACAAACAACCAATGTGCAAAAGAAGACAAGGTGTGCACATACATAGATGAACAGAAAGAAATCAGCATTTTAGGCTGTGAAATACATACAGAGAAATGAGAGGACAATTGAGGTACATGGTTTCCCATTTCTTCAGTGGTCTAAAACAATCTATGAAAAAAGGTCTACATGGAAACTACCTACCAACACCTCCTGGTGACCATCCATTTTAACTTCACTTACCATTCCCATATCTGTCCACTGACCTCTCTACTGTCAGGTTGAGACTGAACACAGATTAGAGAGATGGCACTTCATTTTCTGTGCCGGTTGTCTCCAATCTGATGGCATGAACAAGGATTAATTTCCAGTAACCACTCCCTTCTTTGTCTCATGTCCCATTGGCCCTCATCATCCCATCATCTTTTTCCTCATCCACACTTTCCACTCTTCAGTTCCCCCTCACCTCTTGCCCTTTATTCCATGATCCACCACCCTCTGCTATCAGACTCCATCTTCAGCCCTTTGTCACATTGACCTGTCACCTCGCAGCTTCTTACATCATTTCACTCTCCAGATCCCTTACACTCCCCCCCTCACCTGCCAGCTCTTGCTCCTTACCCTCTTCACCCTAACCTTTTTTTAATACAGTCCAACTCCCCTCTTTCTTTCCAGTTCTGGTGAAAGTCTCAATCCAAAACATTGACTGTCCAACATTCTTACGTAGATGCTGCCTGACCTCCCTCCAGCGTTTTGTGTGTTGCTCCAGCCTAGCGAAGGTTGGGTTGGGTCCAAAGATTTTTCTACAGAAAGGGCAGACCCACCAGGCAACAGAGAGTTCTCCTGATTTTATGCCAGCTCCTTTTTATGCCTCGCCTACACTTAGAACACACTGCTCTCATCCATCTTTCATCATAGAGTCATAAAGAACCAGCCACAATTTAGTATACTGGTTCACTGTGCTCAGCAGTTCCTTGACATTCTGATGGACTAATTGCGCTTCACCCATCAACTGAGCATGATGCCAAAGATGGTGTTAGTTTCACCCATGTACATAGATATAGGGACTAAAGATTTGCAGGAGCTGGAGCACAGAACAGAACAACACAGCACAGGCTCTTCAGCCCACAACACTGTGCCTTACTAATTCAGAATCAGGTTTCTTGTCGCTGACATATGTCATGATTTTTGTTTTATTTTTGTGGCAGCAGTCCATACAGGCATAACAAATTACCATAAGTTACAATAAAAATAATTAAAGAATGCAAAAGAGGAATGATGAGATAGCATTCAAGAGTTCATAGACTGCTCAGGCAGAGAGGAGAAAGCTGTTCATAAAACACTGAGCGAGTCTTCAGGCTCCTGTACCTCCTCCCTGTTGGTAGTAATGAGAAGAAGGCATGTCCCGGATGGTGAAGGTCCTACATGATGTATTCCACCTTCTAGAGGCACTGCCTTTTGAAGTAATTAAATTCCTAACTAATCTAATCATTTCTGCCGACACAATGTACAAACCCTTCCATTCTCTGCATATTCATGTGCCTATCCAAGAGCCTCACTGGCAACACCTTCCTGATACCCACCACTGCCAGTAAAAAAAAGTTTGCCCCACACATTTCCTTTGAACTTACCCTGAGGTCATTTAGACCTCAGCAACTATTTATTGCTCTATTCACTTTTATAGCATTGCATGAATTTACTGAAATATGCCATCAATTATATTTTGAATTTTCTTTTCCTGGAATGGTACCATAGGCATTAAGGCTTTATTAAATGGAATACCAGATTTTATCCACCTATGCTGCATTTTACTAGATTTTGGAGACACACTGCACCGCACAATGCCCCTGCATTTGTAACAGCAACATTTTAATGCCATCTACAGTATTTTCTGAAGATAAGGTATTACACAGCTAATTGGATTACAGGGTCTTGTTTACTATTAAATCAGCTTTTGGCAAAAAAAAATCAATGTAGGTCATAATTCATTTCAAATTATTTTCATAGGAGAAGATATTTATACAGAAATCAGATGTCTGGAGAAACAGTGCTGTAAAAAATTGTAAATTTCACCTTTTAAAATTACTTTGAGTACATTTTATGGGACATTTGAATAATCATTGATTTATATAAATTTTCTCTAGAACCTCAAATGCACTCAATTTAACCAGTCATTAGTGGGTAAATTAAATTGATAGAGACAAATAATTTTAGACATATTTCAAAAGATCAGCTTTGTCAGTGCTAATGCCACAAGGTAATATGCACCAATCAATTTAAAGTTAAGAATAGGAACTTTTAGAAAGTATTCAGGTTCCTTGAATTGCAACAGAAAGACTTTATTTAACATGTAAATTCTTAGAGAAAACCAACACAGATTCATGGGAAAATGCTCTCACCTAGATTGACACATCTATCAGCTTCGTATGCCAAATGATAAAATAAACCTCTTATAAAACTCCCTTATGTGAGAGCCCCAATTATGCAAATGGGCATTACATACTGGTTGCATGTCAATCTGTTTGTATGCAGTTTCTCAATGATCCTATTGTATTTCTTTGTTCTCATGTGATTGCCTGCAAGAAAATGAATCTCAGGGTGGTATGTGGTGACATCTACGTATTTTGCTAATAAGTTTACTTTGAACTTTGAAGGTAAATAGATCTGCTGAAAGCCATGAGGTTTGGACACCAAGGTAGCTAGCGTACTACACATAATAATGAGGGGAATAGCCATCAAATCTTTTTTATGTCGTGGACCAATACCATTAAGCAAGGGGTCTGTGGACCCCAGGCTGGGAACCTATCTTAGATGATGGAAGGATTCACTTGGTTACAGAGTGAAAATGCAGTGGAGTTATACAGCCCAGCAGCAAGCCCATGTCTATCGTGACTATCAAATATCTATCTGTACTAATCTTATTCCATACTGACGTATACTAATTGGCAGCAAAATTGACTAAGTTCTATACTACTAACTGATGGAACATTTCTCCATACTGTGCCCAGAAAAGATGTTGACGATAGACTTGCACTCACAATAGTGCTATGATTTATGATGGTAGTTCTAGTGTCTCTTGTTTATCTAACAAGGACATTTTTTTCTCTCAGCTAGATCAAGAGATCAACCAGTATGGTTCACTTCAGCAGAGGAGTTAGGAGGAGCCTCCTTAAAGGTCAAGGTACATCGCTGGAATGGAACTACTTCTATCTATTCCATTTCCTGAGAAGTACAGGTTCAAACTACACAGGAAATTACAGCAGTCATATGATTCATCGATAAAACTGCAATTACAGCATAACTGAGATTCCCAGCATTCGGATCCCAGACAACAATTCACCTAAAGTCCTGGTGGTCCTAGTTTGAAATTAAACTGGCTGAACTGAGCTACGAAAACTCTACTGATCTACTGAAGAGTGCCATTTGAGAATCATCAGCAATGTATTTCAACATATTCCATATAACTCGTATCTTCACATGGTGTACAAAATATTGTAAAAGTTACTATATAAATTTTAACATATTCTAACCTGGATAGATTTATTCCAACACACCCTGCCCTTTATACACAATAGACTTCTACTCTCCAAAAGCTACTAACAAATTTAGAGAACCATGATGTTATTGCATGGTGCAACAGGTTTGAGGGGCAGTACAACCAAATCCTGTGTCTACTTTGTTTGATTATAGATTCTTATAACTTAAATGCAATAGAGTCATAGAGCACTACAGAACAGAAACAGATCCTTCAGCCATCTAGTCCATGCCAAACTGTTATTCTGCCTAATCCTGTCGGCCTGCACCTAGACCATAGCCTTCCATAACCCTCCCATCCATGTACTTAGCCTAAATGCTCTTAAATGTTGCAATCAAACCTACATCCACTGGCAGCTCGTTCCACACATTCAGCAAGTGCTGAGTGCAGAAATTCCCCTAAATATTTCACCTTTCACCTTTAATCTATGACCTCTAGTAATTTTCTCACCCAACCTCAACAGAAAAAGCCCACTTACATTTACCCTATCAATACCCCTCAATTTTGTATACCTCTCTTAAATCTCCACTCATTCTCCTACACAATCTATTCAACCTTCCCTTATAACTCAGGTCCTTAAGTCCTGGCAAGATTCTTGTAAATTTTCTTGATATCCTTGGTAGGCCAAGAAGGCCCACCAGCACCTTTACTTCCTTAGAAAGCTAAAGAAATTTGCCTGTCCGCTAAAATGCCTCACTAATTTTTATAGATGCACCAGAGAAAGCATTCTTCTATGGTGCATCACAACCTGGTATGGAAGTTGTCCTGTTCAAGACTGAAAGAAGCTGCAGAAGATCGTGAACATGGCACAGCACATCACACAAACCAATCTTCCGTCCTTGGACTCTTTACACCGCACGCTGTCGGAGCAGTGCTGCCAAGATAATCAAGGACGCAACGAACCCAGCCAACACACTTTTCGTCCCTCTTCCCTCCGGGAGAAGGCTCAGGAGCTTGAAGACTCATACGGCCAGATTTGGGAACAGCTTCTTTCCAACTGTGATAAGACTGCTGAACGGATCCTGACCCGGATCTGGGCCGTACCCTCCAAATATCCGGACCTGCATCTCAGTTTTTTTGCACTACCTTACTTTCCATTTTTCTATTTTCTATTTATGATTTATAATTCAAATTTTTAATATTTATTATTGATTTGTAATCCAGGGAGCGGGAAGTGCAGAATCAAATATCGCTATGATAATTGTATGTTCTAGTATCAATTGTCTGGCGACAATAAAGTATATACTGTTAAGTCCGAATAGGAAAGTCTAAAGTTCAGAAATAATGGAGTCAAAATACTCCTGAACTTCACCAACCTTGATACATGGAAGCTCCAGGGGAGTAATATAACAGTTTAATCCAGGATATAAATTTCAAGCTAAAATTAAACATTTCAAGCACCTTAAATAAATAAGGCCATTCTACTCTATCAAAAGCTTTCTCGGCATCTAAAGAAATAACACACTCAGGAACATTTTGTGAGGGAGTATAAACGATATTTAACAATGTACGAATATTATAAAAAGAGTAACGACCTTTAATAAAACCCGTTTGGTCTTCCGAAATAATAGAAGGAAGTACTTTTTCTAGTCTATTTGCTAATAACTTAGAAAAAACTTTAGAATCAACATTTAATAAAGATATTGGTCTATAAGATGCACATTGAGCAGGGTCTTTATCCTTCTTTAGTATTAAAGAAATTGATGCTCTATTAAAAGATTCCGGAAGTTTACCAAGTTTCAAAGAAGCCTCAAAAACCTTATAGAGCCAAGGAATCAATAAAGAAGCAAAACATTTATAAAATTCAACGGTAAACCCATCAGGGCCAGGAGCTTTCCCCAGATTCATAGAAAAAATAACATTCTTAATCTCATCCATTGTAATGGAAGTATCTAATAAAGAAGACATATCCTGTGAAATCAGAGGGAAGTCTAACTTATCTAAAAAATCATTCATATATTTAGAATCTCGAGGAGACTCTGATTGGTATAAAGAAGAATAAAAATCACAAAAGGTTTGATTAATCCCCACATGATCCAATATCAATCGATCATTTTGGTTATAAATCTGATTGATTTGAGATTTAACATAATTAGATTTCAATTGATTAGCCAGCAGCTTGCCAATTTTATCACTGTGAACTGTTATATTACTCCCCTGTAGCCTCGGTTCGTACTAACTCCTTAAACTCACCTTTTTTTCCTCTCTTTCGTGGTACTCGACAAGGCTGTCCTCTTAGTCCCCTATTATTTGATATTGCATTAGAACCTCTTGCAATTGCTATTCGAGAATCTTTAAATATTACTGGGATAACTCGGGGATTAAAGTCCCATAAATTATCACTCTATGCTGATGATTTACTTTTATATATTTCTAATCCTGAGAGATCCATTCCTGCTGTTTTAGAGTTATTAGCACAATTTGGTCTTTTCTCAGGTTATAAATTAAATCTTAGTAAGAGTGAACTTTTTCCGATTAATAAACATCTTCCCTTATATTATAAATTTCCATTTAAATTGATTAATAATTACTTTTCATATCTTGGGATTAAAATTACTTGTAAACATAAAGATTTATTTAAGACTAACTTTTTACCATTAATAGACCATATTACTCAACTTTCATCTAAATGGTTTCCCTTATATTTAACTTTGATTGGTCGTATTAATGCAGTTAAGATGTTTTTTTTGCCAAAATTTTTATATGTGTTTCAGGCATTACCAATTTTCGTTCCTAAATCTTTTTTTGATAAAGTTGACTCTAAAATTTCTTCATTTATTTGGCAGAACAAGAATCCGAGACTGGGTAAAATACATTTACAGAAAGCTAAGAGAGATGGAGGTTTAGCATTACCTAACTTTAGATTTTATTATTGGGCTATTAATATTCGACATATGAAATTTTGGTTACTTGATCGGGACATACTATTTATTCCTAAATGGGTAGCATTGGAATTACAATCTGTTCAGGGTTATACACTTGGTTCTATTTTAGGTTCCTCTCTTCCTTTTGATTCGAAACGTCTTAAGCAGGTCTCTAACCCGATAGTTAAATATGCTTTGCGCATTTGGTTTCAATTCAGAAAATTTTTTGATCTTAATCAATTCGGGTTAGCGATTCCTATTTTAGGTAACATATTTTTTCCTCCCTCTTTTACGGATCGCGCTTTTCAAACTTGGAAGACTAAGGGTATTTTACGGTTTTTGGATTTATTTTTAGATGGTTCCCTTATGTCTTTTGAACAATTATCTAACAAATATAACTTATCAAGAATACATTTTTTTAGATATTTACAAGTTAGAAATTTCCTAAGTACTATACTTACTTCCTTTCCAATGCTTCCTCCTATATATATTTTAGATTCGATAATTAACCTTAATCCATGTCAGAAAGGTGCATCGGCTATGATTTATAATATTATTATGAAACTTAGGAAAGCTCCATTTGATAAGATTAGGGTAGATTGGGAACAGGAATTGGGGCTTACCATTTCTGTGGATGATTGGGGGCAGATTTTACAATTAGTTAATACTTCCTCTATTTGTGCTAAACATTCCCTAATTCAATTTAAAGTGGTTCATAGAGCACATATGTCCAAAGATAAGTTAGCGCGTTTTTACTCGCATATTAATCCTTTCTGTGATAGATGTTCGGGGCAGATAGCCTCTTTAACTCATATGTTTTGGTCTTGCCCTACTTTGGAAACTTTTTGGAGAGATATTTTCAATATTATTTCTAAGGTATTAAATATAGATATCTCTCCTCACCCTATTACTGCTATCTTTGGACTACCTAAAATTTCTAGTAATCTTTCCCCTTCAGCCCGTAGAATGATTGCATTTCTTACTTTAATGGCGAAAAGATGTATTTTACAACATTGGAAAGAGCTTAATGCTCCAACTACCTTTTTTTGGTTTTCTCAGACGATTTTATGTTTGAATCTGGAGAAAATTAGAAGTAACCTTTATGATTCTTCATTTAAATTTGAACAGATTTGGGGACCTTTTATTCGATATTTTCATTTAATGTAATATTTACCCTTCTTGTTTTCTCTTCACTGTTTTAATGGAGGTCGGGATTGAGGACGTGATTTTAAGTTTAACTCTGTTTGGTTTCAAGTTAGCCCATTGCTTTGCTTTGCTTTTAGTTAGTTGCACGGTGGGTTTTTTTTTGGGGTTTTTTTTTTCTTTTTTTCCATTGATATATATAAAATCTAGTATACTATTATGTTATCTTGGTTTCTTATGCTTAAATTACATTGTTTGTAGTATTTTCTTTTTGGTATTGTTATCTTTTGGAATTTTATTATACTTTAACATTGTATTAATGTTTATATGGCTTACCTTTTTTGTATACTTACTCAATAAAAAGATTTAAAAAGAAAGATACATGGAAGCTCCATTCTTCCGGTCAAAACTATCGCGATTGTTTTGGGCCTCTTGTCTAAGAAAGGATGTGCTGGCATTAGAGAAGGTTCAGAGGAGGTTCACAAGAATAATTCCAGGAATGATAGAAGCATTTTCATAGCTCTGGGCCTATACTCAATGGAGTTTAGCAGAAAGGGGTGGGTGAGGGGAATCTGATTGAAACTTATCAAATATTGAAAGGCCTAGATAGAGTGGACATGAAGAAATGTTTCCTATAGTGGGGAAGTCTAAGATCAAAGGGCACTGCCTCAGAATGAAGGGACATCCATTTAAAATAGAGATGAAGGAAAGTTTATTTAGACATAGCATGGTGAACCTGTGGAAATCTTTGCCACAGATGGCTTTGGAGGCCAAATCATTGAGTATATTAAAAGTAGAGGTTGATAGGTTCTTGGTTAGTCAGAGTGTCAAAGGTTATGAGGAGTACGCTGGAGGATGGGGTTGAAAGGGAAAATAAATTAGCCATGATCGAATGGCAGAGCCAAATGGCCTAATTTTACACCTATGCCTTCTGGTCTACATGCAGGCCCCATTCGTCCAGTCAAGTGCATGGAGCAGAATCCCAAATATCCTTTACAGAGGCTTTTGATGCTGATCCAATTAGTAGAACAGAAGTCATTTGCATGGGTTGTGCACCTATGGTCAAGCACTTCAAACTGGGCACAGTAGTAAACAACACACATCAAAGTTGCTGGTGAACGCAGCAGGCCAGGCAGCACCTCTAGGAAGAGGTACAGTCGACGTTTCAGGCCGAGACCCTTCGTCAATCCTGATGAAGGGTCTCAGCCTGAAACGTCGACTGTACCTTTTCCTAGAGATGCTACCTGGCCTGCTGCATTCACCAGCAACTTTGATGTGTGTTGCTTGAATTTCCAGCATCTGCAGAATTCCTGCTGTTTACAGTAGTAAACAAACAGGTCATCTCAATTATTAAAGCAAGCACCAATATGAAATATGACCTGAGGCTTGTGGCTTATAGATGAACCCGATGTGTTACTAATTATACAAATACACATTGTGAGCAACAGATAGTCAGTGGCCACTTTATTAGGTACACTACACCTGATCATTAATGCAAATATCTAATCAGCCTATCATGTGTCAGCATCTCAATGCACAAAATCATGCAGACATGGACAAGAGGTTCAGTTGTCATTCTGACCAAACATCAGAAAGTGGAAGAGATGTGATCTAAGTGACTGATGAGGTGGTTCAAGTACCTCTGAAATTGCTGGCCTCCCGCGACTTGCAGGCTCAACAGTCTCGAGTTTACAGAGAATGATGCGAGAAACAAAAAAAAAGACACCAGTGAGCGGCAGTTCTGTGGGTGAAAACACCTTGTCAATGAGAGAGGTCAGAGGAGAATGGCCTGACTGGTTCAAGCTGACAGGAAGGTGACAGTAACTCAAATAACCACACGTTACAACAGTGCTGTGAAGAAGAGCATCTGAACACAAAACATTTTGAACAGTTGAAGTTGATAGCCTAGTTGCAGAAGACCATGAACATACACTCAGTCACCACTTTACTAGGTACAGGAGGTGCATAAATAAAGTAGCCACTGAGTGTATTTTAAGCCCTAAATGACCTGCTTTTGAAACACAAAATATAAAATGGCAAGACAGAATCTAGCCCAAACCCTACAACAAAAAAAGTAACTAATCACTGGTTACCAGGTATTAAAGCACTCAAATGAGCAGCCTCTCCATTTGATCTTGCTGAAAGAGAGAGAAGGTTATAAAAGCAGTGACCTACATTGTTCTGGCAGATCTGGTGCACGGGTCTAGTATGAGCATCTGGAACAGTTACTACACTCTGACCAACATTCAGATCAAACACTTCCAAAGCACGATTTGTGCCAGCTGTCAGGACAATGTCTGCAGATATTTTCAGTCAAGGTAAACAGTAGTAAGTGATATCATAGAAACACTAATACCAATCAATGATATACAAAAGTAAAAGCACATTAACCCCTTTCCTGCCGCACACATGGAGAACCCACAGGCCTCAGAATTAATTAGGGACAATCCTGTTGAGTTAACCAGCATTGTTCTGAAAAACAATTCCACCATGGATAAATTACATCATGGTACCTACTTCTGTGGAAGCTGATTTTAATAAAAGAATTATATATCACACACAAAATGCGAGAGTAACTCAATAGGTCTGACAGTAGCTATGAGGAGGAATAGCTATGGAGTTGATGTTTCAGGCTGAATCCCTTCATCAGGACTGGAAAGGTAGGAGGAAGAAGACAGAATAAGATGATGGGGGGAAGGGAGGAATACAAGCTGTGAGGCGATAGGTAAAGCCAGGTAAGGGGGAAGGTAAGTGGCTGGGGGAGGAGTGACGAAGTGAGAAGCAGGGAAGCAATATGTAGTAAAGGTAAAAGACTGATATAACATCATTTATTAGACATTTATTTTCATTTGTTCTTTACTTAGGCACAGACCTACTTTAGTATCACACGTCCATCAGTGCCTGTCACCTGTTATTTAAATTTCTACATTAGCAATGAGTATTGGCAAATTACAAATATAAAAACAAATCCTCCTCCTCCACACATGCACCTTGATCCGGAGTCATAGAATGGCCATCAAGGGGAAGGGAATCTGGCCAACTTTCCCTCTACCTTAATGGAAGTGTGACTAAACACAGCAAAAAAAAAGTGACCCAGTTAAACTAAATCTGATGCAATCTAGGACAAAAAAACGTTTGTGCATCATCTGCTTTGCTGCATTGGAAGAACATATTCTCAATGAATTACATTGCAAAACCAGCTTTGATGGGGTGGGAGGGAAAGAGTGAAGGACCAATACAGTAACAAGAAAATTTAAGATAAATTAGTCTACTTGGAGTCAGCAAAACTTCAGATTTATACCAGCTCAAACAGAAAGGTAGTGCTCTTTAACATGTAGATGAATTTTACTGTTGACATTCATTTTATGATGGTTGTCCCTTCACACTCAGCACAAACTCAATTAGATGCTCTTTCCTGTAATACAAACCTCTCAATGAGAGTATAAAGAAGAATCCCTCACAAATGGACTATTTTGTCTTCAACCCACCTTGCCCCTATGAACGCAGATGTAAGATCAAGATCAGATCAATAACTTGGTGATGTAAAATGTGTACAATTTAAGCTTAATTTGTTTCTTCTTGCAAATGTTGCCTACATGATGCCATGTGCCTGTGATGCTGCTGCAAGTGAGTTTTTCATTGCACCTGCACATACATGTACTTGTGCAGATGACAATAAATTGGACTTACTTTTATTAATGAATAATGGAGCAGGCTCAAGGGACCATACCTTCAGTTTCTGCTCCAATTCCTTATGTTGCTCTGTCACATCAATGACCATGTTTCATTTAGTCTGTGATTCCAAAAACTGATCCTGGATAATCTGTTATGTTGGTCTATCCTAAACCCACGTTCCATATTAGGCTAAACTTTTGAGTCTATCAACACTCTACTGTAGTGGGAATGTGTCAAAGGAACCAAGGGCTCTCCTCCTGATTGAAACATCTTCAGACATAAATAAGTTATGACAGAGTTGAAGATATTTTAAAACATATTATCCAGAGAATTCAAAATCACTAAAAAGCACAAAAATAACTGGTAACAGGTAGTAATGCAGAAATGTCACTCTAATGAACATGAGTAATTTTCTAAATAACTAATTATTACAGAAAATGTTTTTAAAATATTTCATAAAATCAAACTTTTAGTCAAATAAACTTAAAGTACTTTGGCCAAAGTTAGAGTAGAGTGAAAGCAGCATGGTGGTATTATCCATTCAAAGTTAAATGTACTTTGAATCTTTGAAGTCACCCGCCTTGCAACTGAATTGAAATCTTTTAAAAATAGTGTTAAAGTCCAGTTACATCTGCTGTCAAACACAGCATGAATAATTGTTTTTCTTTTGGGCTTCTGATAACTGTCTGGAGAAACTGTTTATAAAGTAGCATGTGGGACAGCAGAGGTTGAGATTCACTCCACCTTCCTGCAGGTTCTACATTCTGATTCAGAATTCAGCTGATGCTTTAATGCCCTGTGAGAAAATTAAAGATGCAAACTAAATGCCACCATTTTCACATACACAGAGGTATAACACAAATGGACAATACTATCTTGCTGCTTTCACTCTACTCCAATTTTGACCAGTTGTATAGCAAATAATGCACTCAAATTCAACGTGGCATTATCTTGATTCAAACTCAAGTATTTGAAAATAAGCCTAAAGCAGCCAAGATCCAACCATATTGGGCTTTCAGCTGGTTTGGTTCTGGACCCTACAAATTAGTTTAAATCTAACCAGATGCTGACAGAATATTGGTTTGTTATGTCTATGTAATTTTATTTTACATGTGTTACACTTGGGGGAATTTAAGACCTCCATAACAAAACTGGCATTGTTTTGTGGTGAATTCTGAAATCAAAATGGCTCTTATCTGCATTATAATGTACAGAAATCAGGGGTTGCACTTTATTGCTGAAAACAAGCCATGATCTAAAGACGGGAAAGGAGGAGGAATGTGGTAGTGGGAAGATTGACATGGTCATTTCAGACAAAAATAATAAACCACCGTGCGGGCACTCGATTTAACTTGCAGAGAAGTTGAAACTCACAGGAATTTCCCTATAATAAAGAATGGCTTTGGATCTTATTCAGAAAACTGGTTTAATGAGAATGAAAGCACATAAAAACAAAGAAAG
The DNA here is from genome assembly GCF_963921235.1 of Mobula hypostoma. NCBI lineage: Eukaryota > Metazoa > Chordata > Chondrichthyes > Myliobatiformes > Myliobatidae > Mobula > Mobula hypostoma. The sequence continues at coordinate 102,480,540 of NC_086104.1, forward strand.
AATCACATCAAATTGGAAACAGACCATATGTACTTTCCTTATAACCAAGTCTGCATTTCTAAAATTAACTTCTCCTCTTGGTTTGTTTGAAAATGTTTAACTTCAGCTGTTCCTACTTATGCAAATGAATTGACTTTTAATGCTACTTTTGATTTGCTCTTTACAATAAAGAAATTTTACCACAATATTCATTTTTGAGTCTGCAACAACAAAATGTGCCTTTGAAGATATAAGCTGTTGCAATCAGTAGACCCTCATGACAGGAGGAGTACAGCTAAGAGGTGTTATAGGATGGAAGGAAGGATGAGTGGAAGAAGATAGATGCAGGCTCTCACCAAGCTCAAAGGGAAAATGTCTAACTTCATGTAACCTTATTGTTATCAAAGATCCAGAAGTATAACTTGAAGGACATCTATAGCAATGTTCCAAACAAACACCACTCCTAATTAGGATATCTGAGAGAATAAAATAAACACTATTCATTATTCTTGCAGGCTAAGTTTTCATTTCAAGGTACATAGTCAGTGATGTCTGCAATGACTTGGTGTAACATGTCTTACTTCACTGTTGTCTCCTTTTGGTCACCTTCCAGATTTGCTCCTGCCATTTCATAGATCAGATTTAAGGCCAGAGCTACAGTAACAAAACAGCACTAAGCAAAACCACAAATCACATCTTCTCTATCCATGTTCTCTCTCATGACATTCCTTAACTTTACCACAGCCTTTAACTGGGTCAAATACACCATACTCATCTAATAATCATTCTTTGTTGTCCACTTCAGTCAAGCTACCATACTTAGTTCCTCTGTTATCGATGACCAGAGAATTCCCTGCAATAGCTTTTCCCCATACTTTACAATATTACTTCCAAAGTCCATGAAATATCTCACTATAAAGCTCAAACACAAGGAAATCTGCAGATGCTGGAAATGCAAGCAACACACACAAAATGCTGGTGGAACGCAGTAGGCCAGGCAGCATCCCTAGGAAGAGGTACAGTCAATGTTTCAGGCCGAGGCCCTTCGTCAGGACTAACTGAAAGAAGAGATAGTAAGAGATTTGAATGTGGGAGGGGGAGGGATGGAGCTAAGAGCTGGAAAGTTGATTGGCAAAAGGGATACAAGGCTGGAGAACGGAGAGGATTATGGGACAGGAGGCCTAGGGAGAAAGAAAGGGGGTGGGGAGCACCAGAAGAAGATGGAGAGCAGGCAAGGAGTTATTGTGAGAGGGACAGAGGGAGGAAAAAAAGGGGGGGGGATAATAAATAAATATATAAGGGATGGGGTCAGAAGGGGAGGAGGGGAATTAACGGAAGTTAGAGAAGTCGATGTTCATGCCATCAGGTTGGAGGCTACCCAGACATGGTGCTGTTCCTCCAACCTAAGTGTGTCTTCATTGTGGCAGTAGAGGAGGCCATGGATAGACATATCAGAATGGGAATGGGACGTGGAATTAAAATGTGTGGCCACTGGGAGATCCTGCTTTCTCTGGCGGACAGAACGTAGGTGTTCAGCGAAACAGTCTCCCAGTCTGCATTGGGTCTCGCCAATATATAGAAGGCCGCACCGGACGCAATATATAACACCAGCTGACTCATAGATGAAGTGTTGCCTCACCTGGAAGGACTGTCTGGGGCCCTGAATGGTGGTAAGGGAGGAAGTGTAAGGGCATGTGTATCACTTGTTCTGCTTACAAGGATAAATGCAGGGAGGTAGATCAGTGGGAAGGTATGGGGGGGGGGAACGTATGGACAAGGGAGTCGCGTAGGGAGTGATCCCTGCAGAAAGCAGAAAGGGGGGGGGAGGGAAAGATGTGCTTGGTGGTGGGATCCCGTTGGAGGTGATGGAAGTTATGGAGAATTATATGTTGGACTCGGAGGCTGGTGGGGTGGTAGGTGAGGACAAGGGGAACCCTATTCCTAGTGGGGTGGCGGGAGGATGGAGTGAGAGCAGATGTACGTGAAATGGGGGAGATGCATTTGAGAGCAGAGTTGATAGTGGAGGAAGAGAAGCCCCTTTCTTTAAAAAAGGAGGACATTTCCCTCGTCCTGGAATGAAAAGCCTCATCCTGAGAGCAGATGCGGCAGAGATGGAGGAATTGTGAGAAAGGGATGGCATTTTTGCAAGAGACAGGATGGGAAGAGGAATAGTCCAGGTAGCTGTAAGAGTCCGTAGGCTTATAGTAGACATCAATAGATAAGCTGTCTCCAGAGCTCTCACCCCATCCTCCCGCCACCCCACTAGGGATAGGGTTCCCCTTGTCCTCACCTACCACCCCACCAGCCTCCAGGTCCAACATATAATGTCAAGATGAAGCCATACTCAGGTTGGAGGAACACCACCTTATATTCTGTCTGGGTAGCCTCCAACGTGA